>NW_012099765.1:115978-117844 GCF_000951045.1 Mandrillus leucophaeus
GCAAATAAAATAACTACCAAAATTCTGTTTTGCCCTTGGAGAAAGACCTAATTAATAACCACTTCAATGTCTAGCACAAAATAAAGCTTTCTATAAGTGTCTTCTTCTTAACAAAATATTGTCATAGACCTCTTAATCTTTTCTTTCCCTTTTCAGCAATAATTTGGTATTATTATCAATATTAGCATTTTTTATGATGATTATACATTGGATTCGGAGACATCCAATAGCTTAACCAGGTCACTGCAAGTGGTAGCCCCAAAACTGATATCCATGCCTTCTAATTCCAAGACTTGAGTACATTCTATCCCAAACCTCAAATTCTGTTTGAGCCAGTCTTTAATTCTATAACCTGATTTCCAGTCACTTGAAAGTAAGAGCACAATGAAAAGAAAACTAGGTTACTTAAAATAATTGTGATAAAGAAAACTGCCAAAAATAAAGATATGCAAGTCTTTTTTCCCACCTACTGATTTGAAAGTTTATAAAATGAAGGGTGTGAAACAAGGAGCCTCCAGGTTGGCCTTGCTCATTAACAAACTTTTTCCCCTTCAGTGACTGGCAACAGTTTGTGGAGAAATAGAATAGTAGAACTGGAAGCATTCTTTAGAGTTGAAATTTATTCCAAAAACCTGAGTTCTCACCTCTAGGTCCCCCTTAAACTCCTCTATCCTTCACCTTCTCAGATCTCCTCCTGGGCTGAGATTCCCAACCCACAGCCTTCCGTAAGGAGGGGTTGTAGCACGTGGGAGCTCAGAGACACTGCAGGCGGGAAGAAGGCACAGGGCTGTGGCCGGATGTGCCAGCAGGTTGGTGTTTAGGAAAAGAGGAGGCTGAGGGAAAGCACTGTTTTCCCAGGGAGCAGGCACCAGCCCTGGTTCCTAGATTCCTCTTCCCTAAGTCCCTCCTGGCAACCCTTCAGTTTAGCACCCTCTTTATTCTCAGATCCTCCCACTCTCTAGATTTCATCCCTTCCATCCCTGGGCCCAAACTCTTTTTCAAAAGAAGGGCCAGAAAGCGCAGCTCTGTCTGCCCCTCCCCTGTTCCCACAAACTCTTTCCCTCTTTTTTCCTGAACCCCCAGCCTGAGAACCGCATCCTCTGCCCTGGCCTCTCTACAGACTGCACCTTATTCTCTCCTGGCCATTGCCTTCACCACTGGCATGCGTTCCTCATATACTTACCTCAGTTAAAAGGAAAGAGAATGAGAGAGAGCCTTTTAAAAAAATATTAGCTTAGAAATAAACAAATATTAAGCCACATCTATAATAATGGGATATGACCAAAAAATGAAAGATATGTATATAACTGAAGTCAGGAAACACTGAACTAATCTGTCGTCTTTGGAAAAACTGAAAGCTAGTGATGCTACAGGAATTGCTCAAAGTCACAAAAGGGATTAGTACCAGAGGCTGAGCTATCCTTAGCATTTTTGCAGTGTGTCTCTGAAAGCAGAGATGCATTCAGAATAGCTGTGTTTATTCCACACAAGAAGACATAGCATGCCTATTATAAAGAGGCCCAGTTTCCCACTCATTTGGACATACTTTAATGTCCTTTGTTTAAAGACTTCCTAGCTTCTATTCCCCCATTTTCAATCACAGCTTCAAACCGTAGAAAAGCTACTTGTTAAAAATTTGGGGAAAGACCCCAGGGACACAGGCAGGTGAACAACACATACTGGGGCCTGTCACGGGGTGCAGTGGGAGGGAGAGCATCAGGAAAAATAGCTAATGCATGCTGGGCTTAACACATAGGTGATCGGTTGATAGGTGCAGCAAACCTCTGTGGCACACGTTTACCTGTGTAACAAACTTGCACATCACGTACATGTACCCCAGAATTTAAAATAAAATTAAATTAAATT
>NW_012099765.1:117894-122348 GCF_000951045.1 Mandrillus leucophaeus
GGCGGGAAGAAGGCACAGGGCTGTGGCCGGATGTGCCAGCAGGTTGGTGTTTAGGAAAAGAGGAGGCTGAGGGAAAGCACTGTTTTCCCAGGGAGCAGGCACCAGCCCTGGTTCCTAGATTCCTCTTCCCTAAGTCCCTCCTGGCAACCCTTGAGTTTAGCACCCTCTTTATTCTCAGATCCTCCCACTCTCTAGATTTCATCCCTTCCATCCCTGGGCCCAAACTCTTTTTCAAAAGAAGTGCCAGAAAGCGCAGCTCTGTCTGCCCCTCCCCTGTTCCCACAAACTCTTTCCCTCTTTTTTCCTGAACCCCCAGCCTGAGAACCGCATCCTCTGCCCTGGCCTCTCTACAGACTGCACCTTATTCTCTCCTGGCCATTGCCTTCACCACTGGCATGCGTTCCTCATATACTTACCTCAGTTAAAAGGAAAGAGAATGAGAGAGAGCCTTTTAAAAAAATATTAGCTTAGAAATAAACAAATATTAAGCCACATCTATAATAATGGGATATGACCAAAAAATGAAAGATATGTATATAACTGAAGTCAGGAAACACTGAACTAATCTGTCGTCTTTGGAAAAACTGAAAGCTAGTGATGCTACAGGAATTGCTCAAAGTCACAAAAGGGATTAGTACCAGAGGCTGAGCTATCCTTAGCATTTTTGCAGTGTGTCTCTGAAAGCAGAGATGCATTCAGAATAGCTGTGTTTATTCCACACAAGAAGACATAGCATGCCTATTATAAAGAGGCCCAGTTTCCCACTCATTTGGACATACTTTAATGTCCTTTGTTTAAAGACTTCCTAGCTTCTATTCCCCCATTTTCAATCACAGCTTCAAACCGTAGAAAAGCTACTTGTTAAAAATTTGGGGAAAGACCCCAGGGACACAGGCAGGTGAACAACACATACTGGGGCCTGTCACGGGGTGCAGTGGGAGGGAGAGCATCAGGAAAAATAGCTAATGCATGCTGGGCTTAACACATAGGTGATCGGTTGATAGGTGCAGCAAACCTCTGTGGCACACGTTTACCTGTGTAACAAACTTGCACATCACGTACATGTACCCCAGAATTTAAAATAAAATTAAATTAAATTTTAAAAAAAGATTTGGGGAAAGAAATGTGGCTAGCAAAATATTACCTTCAGTAGGCCCTATTAGTATCTTTTGAATTTATCGGTATAAACACACACAACACACATACACAATAGCACACACACAACACACACACACACACACACACACGACTCAGAGAGTTACCTCGTTGACAGATTTAAGAAAGAAAAGAAAACTGCATCTTTTTTCTTGTGGTGAGAAAACTGAATTGGGGACTAAATCATAATGGGGCTCTTCAAAAATGCTGAACAACAATATGTGAAATTTTTACACAGACCTCCAAATGCTGCAGTCATTCCACTGTAAAAATTTAGTCAATTTTTTTTTTCTAAGAAAGAAAGTAAAGATAATAAAGACCTGTTACCTAATTCTGGGCTGAGGCTGAATCACTGTGTAAAGACACTTCAACTACCAGCCTGCTTTCTCAAGGGTGAATCAATTGCTTTGAACAATGAATGTAGTGAGTTCTTTCAAATTTTACCCTGCAGAATAGTACCACTCATCATTGTTCTGTGAAAGCATGAATATAAAGAGTCAATATCTTCTGGGTTTGTTGGCTATCTTCTGTTTTGGAATTTGAATTTGTCCAGCAGGCCTATAAAAATGAGCAACAAAGAGAAAAGGCGAGTTCGCATGATGTCATGAAGGCACAAACAACAAGGAACTCGGAGACCTGGATTCCCTCTGTGGCCAAAACCACATAAAATTCCAAAAGCAGTGGAAAAAGAAAATTTACCAACTTATTCACACACAAAAAAAAATGCAATGAACTAGCCAGGTGCAGTGGTTCATGCCTGTAATCCCAGCACTTTGGTAAGCCAAGGTGGGGGGATCACCTGAGGTCAGGAGTTCGCGACCAGCCTGGCCAACATGGTGAAACCCCGTCTCTACTAAAAATTTAATAATTTGCTGGACATGGTAGCAGGTCCCTGTAATCTCAGCTACTCAGGAGGCTGAGGCAGGAGGATCGCTTGAACCCAGGAGGCGAAGGTTGAAGGGAGCTAAGACCACGCCATTGCTCTCCAGTCTGGGTGACAGAGCAAGACCTGTCTCTTATACACATCTAGATGTGTATAAGAGACAGGTGTATAGCACAAGCTTAAAGAACTTCTCTTTTTCAGAGAGGTTTGGAGAGTCCCAGATACTGTCTAAAGATCCCCCAAATTATGGACAGGTCCAAGAATAAACTGAGAAGCCAAATCCCAGGTGGTAGTGGGAAAGAAGAGTAACTGCACTGAAAATACTAGCTTTGGCTGGGTGCAGTGGCTCATGCCTGTAATCCCAGCACTTTGGGAGGCCGAATTGGCCAGATCACCCAGGTCAGGAGTTCAAGACAAGCCTGGCCAACATGGCGAAACCCTGTCTCTACTAAAAATACAGAAATTAGCTAGATGCAGTGGCGTGCACCTGTAGTCTCAGCTACTTGGGATGCTGAGGCTGGAGAATCACTTGAACCCAGGAGGCAGAGGTTGCAGTGAGCTGAGACCACACCACTGCACTCCAGCCTGGGCGACAAGTGCAAGACTCCATCTAAAAAAAGAAAGAAAGAAAAGAAAAGAAAGGAATGAGTTCTTTCAAATTTTACCCTGCAGAATAGTACCACTCATCATTGTTCTGTGAAAGCATGAATATAAAGAGTCAATATCTTCTGGGTTTGTTGGCTATCTTCTGTTTTGGAATTTGAATTTGTCCAGCAGGCCTATAAAAATGAGCAACAAAGAGAAAAGGCGAGTTCGCATGATGTCATGAAGGCACAAACAACAAGGAACTCGGAGACCTGGATTCCCTCTGTGGCCAAAACCACATAAAATTCCAAAAGCAGTGGAAAAAGAAAATTTACCAACTTATTCACACACAAAAAAAAATGCAATGAACTAATTTCACAGCTTTTCTTTTTCAACAAAACTCTGCTTTCAGGAAAAAACTAGAGCACTACTGTTCCACTGTCCCCTCAATCACTTAGTAACCAGCCTTAAGCAACTCATTTAAGTTTTATCAACTGCCGCTTCTCCCCATGCACTTGTAAAATAAGAGTGTGCTACTATTACCTACTGTTCATATGAGAATTAGATGAGATAATACATCTAAAGCATTTAGCAATATGCCTGGCATGAAGTAAGATCTAAAAAAAGATAGCTATTATTTTGACTATATGACAACGACGTGTTGCTGAAAGATAGCTTGAAAATTACTCAAATTAGCTTATGTGTGGTAAGAAATAAAGGGAAAGATAAAAAGGTTTAAAAAAAATAATAATAAACGAGGAACAACATTCCCCTTTCTTTAGGATTTTGTTGAACAATGATTCCAGGTTTAGAAATAGTCCGTAGCTAACGCCAAAGAGTGTTTTCTTAACTATTCTAATAAAACTCAATCATTCCTCATACTCATGAACCCTTTATTGACCTAGGTAGACTAGGGTTACCAACTTTGGCAAATAAATATTCTGGAGGCCCAATTATATTTGAATTTCAGGTAAACAATGACTTTTTTAGTATAATACAGTATTCCATTAAATAGCTGAAACATATCTTTACTAAAAAAATTATTAGTTATATGTCTGAAATGCAAATATAATTGGGCATCTTGTATTTTATCTGAGAATCCCAATGAACACCTGAACTCCAAAAACCAGGAAAAACTAGATGGTGCACCCAGAGCAACCCTCAAAGACCACAAGTGTGAGCCTGGTGGCTGATGAGAATATTTTTTTAAATTAGAGTATCACATATACCTTCACTGGCTTGAGTGAGTTTTTTTCCTTGCAATCCAAAGGCTTGACTGCCAAAACACGTGTCTGTTTCAGTTTTTCTGTCTTAAAAGATGGAGGCGTGATACTCATAAGGCTCTTGTAAAGAGAAAATAGAAACTAAATGTGAAAGCACTTTATAAACTAGGTTTTGGGGACTTCCGGGTAAAAATACTAGATTGAACACATGCTCCCTCCAGAAACCCTGCTAAAATAACAGGATAGAAATTGTTTAAGGCATGAACCCAAAAGGAAAGAGAACAAAACCCAAAAGGACAGAGAGGATCCACCAGCAACAGCGACCCTTCTAAGGAGTCAGGCAGGTGAGTGAAGCTGTCTTGGACTTTTTAGACCAGACCAGCTAAATACCATGGAGTGACCATCAAATAAGAGGTGAAGAGGAGCAAGCCCCCAGCTAAGTTCTATTCAAACCTTTAACCAAGAAGATGATGAGCTATAATAAAATAGTAGTTGTCTTAACCCATTAATTTTGGGTGAATTATTACACAACACTGGAACCCACAATGGAAGACAGAATGGAATTGGTGTCATTAAGATACAGGGCTATGTAGGACACAGGTGGAGAC
>NW_012099765.1:123578-131185 GCF_000951045.1 Mandrillus leucophaeus
GGGAGGGAAGGGAGAAAGTTTCTTTCCCCCAATCCCTCCTTATTGGTATTTAAAATTCCAGGGAAAGCCTCTGACTGGCTAACTTGTCCATGTCCCCTCCCTTGGTCCAATCATTGTTACCAGCTGGTAGGGTAATATTACTGACCAGTGTCCAAAAACTGAGTTAATATAATCTAGAGTCCCAACAGAATCACTTGTTATGAAGGAATGACAGTTCCTACTAACAGTGAGGGAACAGGGCTGTAAATCAGAATCAGGATGAAAGTATTATAGGGCTGATTAAAAATAAAACCAAACAAGCCAGGCGCAGTGACTCATGCCTGTAACCTCAACACTTTGGGATGCCCAGGCAGGAGGACTGCTTGAGGTCAGAAGTTCACAAACATCCTGCTCAAGATAGCAAGACCCCTCTCTACAAAAAATTAAAAATCAGCCGGTCATGGTGGCGCACGCCTGTAGTCCTAGCTACTTGGGTGGCTGAGGAGGGAGGATCACTTGATCCCAGAAGTTCAAAGTTGTAGTGAGCTATGATTGTGCCACTGCTCTCTAGCCTGGGCAACAGAGCGAGCATCTGTCTTAAAAAAAATAAAAAAAAGATATCCAGAACATGGATATAATGACTGACTTTGTTTGCAGATTTACAACGTGAACAATGGACCCTCACACTTTTAAGGGCTGTGTGAGTATTCATTCCTTATGCCTACCTTTCCCATTCTACCCCAGTTGAGGCCAGTTGACTCTAAACATAAGAAATCATAATCCTGAAGGAGTTAAACAACTTTCATATCACATAAAGGTCAATGAATAGATCTTGCAACAGAATTCACCAATTCTGCATTCCTGACATGTGCAGCAAAGGCAAAACATTCAAGCAAGGATACATACTTCTTGAGAATGCAAAATAAAAATACAGGCAACAAAAATAATGTGGAAAGTGGATAAATTTTCCACTCCTGCACAGCAGATTTTATTTCCAAACATCTCATTCCCTCCCAAAAAACTGCAGTGCAGATTTTGCAAACACGATGGGTTACATAAGTAGGATTATGTACTCTTCATGCAAACTCTGAAGCCAGCTGTCCATCCAGTTCTATTTCCCAGATAGGAAAAAGCATTACAACCCAGTTTCAACACGATGCTGGATAGATATTGATAAATTCTGACTCTCTCAAGTTAGAGAAAGGAAAATATATTTTGAAAACTTATTCACCTAGACTCTTTTAATGAAGTCAATGGCATTTAGATGATAGAATTATGGTTGTATAATTATATATTCAGTATGAATATCAGGAATCCATGCATTTAAGTGTTATACATTTGTTTCCTAAAAAATTCATATGTTCAAGTCTTAACCCCCTCTATTGCAGGATGTGACCTTATTTGGAGAAAGGGCCCTTACAGAGGTAATCAAGTTAAGATAAGGTCACTAGGGTAGCCTCTAATCTAATATGACTGATGTTCTTATTAAAAGTGGAAATTTTGAGACAGCCAGACACAGACAGTGAATGCTACATGAAAATTCAGGCAGAGAGCAAGGTGATGATGCTACAAGTCAAGGAACAGCAAACATTGCCAACAAACCACCAGAAGCCAGGCGAGAGTCTCCCTCTGAAGCCTCAGAGGAAATCAACCCTGCCAAAAATGTGATCGTGGATTTCCAGCCTCCGGAACTGTGAGACAATACATGTCTGTTGCATAAGCCACCCAGTGTACAGTGCTTTGCTATGGCAGCCCAAGGAAACGAATGCATTAAGCAAGAAACATCACATAAGAAATGAAAGAGGGAATACATTCTATTCTCTCCAGACCAAATAATCAGAAATTGAAGGTACTGTTTTCACAACACAGGCCCAAACTTCCACTATGTTTTATAAGTAAAGTTAGATCCCTTCCTGGTCCCTAAGTTATGCCGATAACAGTCTAGACTGTCAGTTTTGGCTAGTCATTGTGAAGTAAGCTTGATTTCATGTAAAGGAGTTTAGACCACCTTTCACCAAAAAAGACTACACTTCTATTTCACTCTGTTTGCTGGTCCTTAGACAAGAGACCAGAAAAAGGGCAGGTTTTCCTCTGCTATCCTGTGACTGCCTGCTACCATATCAGCCCTAGATTTATTGTCTGCCCTAATCCTCCTGCTCAGTTCTATGTAGGTTCATGTTCCTTCTTACGCAAGTGGTGGGGTGTAGGGAAGGGAACATGGTGTTGGAAATGCAAGAGGAGCAATCCTTACTATCTGTAATAGTAATAATGTCAGGTAGGGTTGGGATCCAGTATCTGCCTAGGAGACTAAGGTTTTTCAACTTTTCTGTTTCAGATGCATTAGCCTCCCACCTAGTCAAGAAAATAAATCAGAAATTCAGTGAAGAGTTATACACCTGATATCCCTGACACTGATTCCAATCAGTTTTTTCCATAGGTCAGTGTACAGTTTTGGCAGAATTATAAGGTCCCTAGCTACTTATTCATTGGCCAATCTGATCATGAAATTCACTTGTTTCTCCAATAGGTAGTAAGAAAGTAGGACGCAGTGAAGGCAGTTATCAATTGGCCCTCAGCCTGGAAAGTCTGGACTTTGTTGCCATTCCAACCTCCTTTGGAGTCACTAACAGGCACAGAAATAAAATTGGGTTCAGGATTATTGCATCATTCAAAAAACAAGGGTTCTAGGAGAAGCCTATGGTCCTGTTCTTGTCTCTGTTATCTTTTTGTTACAAAATGTGGCTGTTTGTCAATTGCAGAAGCTCACTGAAGAATGCAAAGAACATGGTAGATGTGCCAACCTATGCATTCAAAATGGCAAATGCCAAATTGTATTGTATAGGTAGACGGTATGGAGAGCATTTGGAAAAGGCATTGAGGTGCATGTGTTCTCAGCAGAAATAAAAGTTCAAAGCTTCCAGGAATTTTTAAAATTTCAGCTCCTCTACTCTCCCAAATCTGCCCAATCCATCTGGCTGACATTCCTTTCACTTGAGGTTTCACTACTGCCTGTCTGCATGCCCCATTCCTTTGGGATTTGACCTTCACACATTGACTTTTTTTTTTTTTTTTTTGGTTTGGTTTGTTCTTGGGTCCGATACTTTTATTTTACATGTAGAAGCTGAAACCAAAAAGAAACTTTGGGTACTCTGTTCCAGGTCAAACATCCATGTCAGGAATTCTGATTCCCATGACAATGACCCGTCAACAACATTATACTTCCGAGCCACTGGAATTTTATTTAACTCACTGTGCTGCATTTAATTGTGTTTGCTATTTAAGGTATTCATAGTTATATTAGTTTAGATGTCAGTTTGAACTCAACAATTGTAGACACACTTTAATACTCTATATATGCTAAAACAAATGAACACTTGAGCTAACAGCAAAATAGTGTCTGGTGGAAATTATATGAACTTCAAGGAGTCAAGTATCCTCCTTACGTTAAGGAGTAAAGTTTCATTTATAACTACAAATATATTGCATCAAGCGATATTACATTTAAACATCACAGGAGAGCCAAGCACCATGGCATGCATAGTCCTAGCTACTCGGGAGGGTGAGGCAGGAGTATCAGTTGAGCCCAGGAGTTCAAGTACAGCTTGGGCCACAAAGGGAGACCCTGTCTCAAGGGAAAATGGCAGTCATCCAACATTTGTAATTTTTTTATTTTCCTTTATATTCCTGAGAATAACATTACAGTAATACATTCTGAAATAATTTGCTTTATAGTGCTGAGTGTCACATAGAAGTAAAACATTCTTACCTGTTGATTTTGAAATCACTTCCACTAAATTTCCCTACTAATACTACCTGCCCACTCCTACCTCGGCTCTACTCTTGAAGCTGAGAATCTTCTGTCTCATTCCTACAGCACAGCACCAGGTCACCAGCCAGGTCAGTCAAAGCCTTGATTTATTGTTTTTGAGGAGTCGGGGTGGGGGTCTTAAAACAACAGGAATTTATTGTCTCACAATTTTGGAGGCTAGAAGTCCAAATTCAAGGTCGGCAGGGACCATAAGCTCTAGGAAAGAACGTTTCCATGATTTATTCAGCTTTTAAATCCCCAAGTTTTCCTTGGCTTATAGCATCTTAACTCCAATTTCTGCCTTTATCTTCACATGGTGTATTAGTCCATTCTCATGCTGCTAATAAAGACGTGCCCAAGACTGGGCAATTTATGAAGGAAGGCAGTTTAATTGGCTCACAGTTCAGCATGGCTGGGGGAGGCCTCGGGAGACTTAAGGAGACTTACAATCATGGTGGAAGGGGAAGCAAACATGTCCTTCTTCACTTGGTGGCAGCAAGGAGAAGTACCCAGCAAAAAAGGGGAAAAGCTACTTACGAAACCATCAGATCTTGTAAGAATTCAGTCACTATCACCAGCACAGCATGAAGGTAACCACCCTATGATTCAATTACCTTGCACTGGGTCTCTCCCACAACATGTGGAGATTATGGGAACTACCATTCAAGATGGGATTTGAGTGGGGACACAGCCAAACCATATCTTTCTGCCCTTGACCCCTCCCAAATCTCATGTCCTCACATTTCAAAACACAACCATGCCTTTCCAACAGTCCCCCAAAGTCTTAACGCATTCCAGCATTAACTCAAAAGTCCAAGTCCAAAGGCTCATCTGAGACAAGGCAAGTCTCTTCTGCCTATGAGCCTGCAAAATCGAAAGCAAGTTACTTACTTTCTAGATACAATGGGGGTACAGGCATTGGCTAAATGCTCCCATTTCAAATGGGAGAAATTGGCCAAAACAAAGGGGTTACAGGCCCCATGCAAGTCCAAAATACAATAGGGCAGTCATTAAACCTTAAAGGTCTTCTTGGACTCCATGTCTCACATCCAGGTCATGCTCGCTGATGCCAGAGGTGGGTTTCTACAGCCTTGGCCACAAGGCCTTCTCCCTCCTTATGTGTCTGTGTCCTCTACCTCATTGTCTTCTTTTTTTCTAATTATTACATAATGAGTGTAAATAATTCTGCTACTCATGTGATATTTTGATACGTATATAAAATGTATAATAATCACATCAGGATATTTAGGATATCCTTCAACTCCAACATTTATCATTTATTTGTGTTGGTAACATTTCAAATCTTTTCTCGCTATTTTGAAATTCAAAAAACTATTGTTAAAACTATAGTCATCCTACTGAGCTATTAAATACTAGAACGTATTCCTTCTATCTAACTGTAAATTTATACCTATTAACCAACCTCTCTGTGTCTTTCCACCATGCTTTTCAGTCTCTGGTAATTATCATTCTATTCTCTGCTCCACAAGAGTCACTTTTATAGCTTCCACACATAAGTGAGAATATAAAATATTTGTCTTCCTGTGCCTGGCTTATTTCACTTAGCATAATGACCTCTAGTTCCATCCATGTGACTGCAAATGAGATGACTTTATTACTTTTGATGACCAAATAGTATTACATTTTGTATATATACCACATTTTCTTTATCTATTGAATTGCTGATGGAACTGTTGATTCCATATCTTGGCTACTGTGAATAGTGCTGCAATAAATATAGGAATACATGTATCCCTTCAATATACTGACTTCTTCTCCTTTGAACAAATACTCAATAGTGGGATTGCTAGATCCTGTGGTGGTTCTATTTTTAGTTTTTTAAGAAATCACCATACTGTTTTCCATAATTACTGTACTAATTTACATTCCTACCAACAGTGTGTTAGCATTTCCTTTTCTTCACATCTTGGCCAGCATTTGGTAATTTTTGTCTTTTTGGTAATAGTCAATCTGACTGCGGTAAGATGGTTTTTCCGTGTGGTTTTGATTTGCATGCTCTGATAATTAGTGATGCTTAGCAATATTTTTATATACCTGTTGGTCATTTATATGTCTTCTTTGGAGAAATATCTATTTAGATTTTTTGCCCACTTTGTAATGGGATTATCTGTATTTTTGCTGTTTAGTTGTTTGAGTTCCTCATACATTCTGGATATGATTCTTTTGTTGATAAATAGTTTGCAAGTATTTCATCTCATTCTGTAAGTTGTCTCTTTACTCTGTTGATTGATTCCTTTGCTATGTAGAAGCTTTATAATTTAATATAGTCCCATTTGTCTATTTTTTGTTTTGCTGTCTGTGCTTCTGAGGTCTTAGCTCAAAATCTTTATCTAGACCAACATCCTGGAGTGTTTTCCTGTTTTCTTCTAGTAATTTTGTAAATTTAGGTTTTATGTTTAATTCTCTCATACATTTTGAGGATTTTTTAATACCATGAGATATGGAAGTCTAGTTTCTTTTTTTATAGATACTCTACCTATTTTTACATATATACTATATATACACATATACTTTATATATACTTTTAAATATATATAATATAAAAGTATTTTATACTTTTACTTTAAATTCAGGGGTACATGTGCAGGTTTGTTACTTAAGTAGGCATGTTTCATGGGGGTTTGCTGTATAGATTATTTCATCACCCAGGTATTCAACCTAGTACTCATTAGTTATTTTTCCTGATCCTCTCCCTCCTCATACCCTCCACACTGATAGAAAGTCATTTCATTCTTCTGTAAATGGACATCCAATTTTCCTGGCACTACTTAAAGAAGAGAGTGTCCTTTTCCTGTAGTATGCCCTTGGTGCCTTTGTCGAAAATCATTTGGCTGTAAATATGTGGATTTATTTCTGGGTTCTCTGTTTTTGTTCCATTGGTCTATGTGTCTGTTTTTATATCAATACCATGCAGTTTTGATTATGACACCTTTGTAGTATATTTTGAAGTCAGATAGGGTGATGCCTTCAGCTTCGTTCTTTTTACTCAGTATTTTTTTTTTAACATAGACACATTTTATTGTAGTTTTCTTTTAAAATTCAAAAATAAGAACATCATTTTTTCAAAGCCAACTAACCAAAGAGTATATGAAAAAGTCAGTTTTGTGCATATATTTTTACATTTCTTTCTATGCTCATATAAAACACACATGGCTTATGTAATTATACACATATGCTCCTGATCTCATCTGTATCAATTTTTTTATTATACTTTAAGTTCTGGGACACATGTGAAAAACATACAGGTTTATTACATAGGTATACACGTGCCATGGTGGTTTGCTGCACCCATCAACATTTACATTAGATATTTCTCCTAATGCTATTCCTCCCTAGTCCCCTACCCCTCGACAGGCCCCAGTGTGTGATGTTCCCCTCCCTGTGTCCATGTGTTCTTATTGTACAGCTCCCACTTATGAGTGAGAGCATGTAATGTTTGGTTTTCTGTTCCTGTGTTAGTTGGCTGAGAATGATGGTTTCCAGCTTCATCCATGTCCCTGCAAAGGACATGAACTCATCCTTTTGTATGGCTGCATAGTATTCCATTGTGCATATGTGCCACATTTTCTTTATCCAGTCTATCATTGGTGGACATTTGGGTTGGTTCCAAGACTTTCCTATTGTGAACAGTGCTGCAATAAACATACATGAGCATGTGTCTTTATTTATTTATTTTTCATTTATTTTATTTGGTGAGACAGAGATTTACTCTTGTTGCCCAGGCTGAAGTACAATGGCACAATCTCGGCTCACCGCATCCTCTGCCTCCCAGGTTCAAGCGATTCTCCTGCCTCAGCCT
>NW_012099765.1:131895-138140 GCF_000951045.1 Mandrillus leucophaeus
CTACAGAATGGGAGAAAATATTTGCAATCTATTTATCTGACAAAGGGCTAATATCCAGAATCTACAAAGAACTAGAACAAATTTACAAGAAAAAAAAAACCATCAAAAAGTGAGCAAAGGATATGAACAGATACTTCTCAAAAGAAGAGATTTATGTGGCCAACAAACATATGAAAAAGTCCTCATCATCAGTGGTCATTAGAGAAATGCAAATCACTCAGTATTGTTTTGGCTATTCGTTTTTTTTTCTGTGATTTCATATAAATTGAAGGACTTTTTCCTATTTTTGTATTTTAAAAAGGGCATTGGTATTCTGACAGGAATTGCATTGAATCTATAGATGGTGTTGGGTAGTGTGGTCATTTTAACTATATTAATTCTGATCCAAAAGCATGGGAGGTTTTTCCATTAGTGTCCTCCTCAATTTCTTTCATCAGTGTTTTGTAAGTTTTCCTTGTAGAGGTCTTTCACCTCCTTAGTTAAATTTATTCCTAGGTTTATTTTGTTTTCTTTTGTTTTCTTTTGTTTTCTTTGTTTGTTCGGTTTTGGTATCAATTGTCAATGGGATTGCTTTCTTGGTTTCTTTTTCAGCTAATTCATTATCGATGCATAGACATGCTACTGATCATTTCTATATACCAATAACATTGCAGGTGAAAGCCAAATCAAGAACACTATCCCATTTACAATAGCCACAGACACACATGAAAAAAGTACCTAGGAAATACATCTAACCAAAGAGATGAAAGATCTCTACAAGGAGAGTTACAAAACACTGCTAAAAGAAATCAGACATGACCCAATCAAATGGAAAAATATTCCATGCTCATGGATTAGAAGAATTAATATTGTAAAAATGACCAACCTGCCCAAACCAATCTATACATTCAGTGCTATTCCTATCAAACTGCCAACATCATCTTTTACAGAATTAGAAAAAAGTCTTCTAAAATTCATATGGAACCAAAAATGGGTCTGAGTAGCCAAAGCAATCGTAAACAAAACACACACACACACACACACACACACACACAAAGATGGAGGCATCACATTACCCAATTTAAAAACTATACTATACGGCTACAATAACCAAAACAGCATTATACTTGTACAAAAACAGACACATAGATCAATAGAACAGAAGAGAGAACCCAGAAATGAAGCTGCACACCCGCAACCATCTAATTTTTGACAAAGTTGACAAGAATAAGGAATGGAAAAAGGACTTACTATTAAATAAAAGGAAAAACTGAATATCTATATGCAGAAGAAGAAAACTAAACCTCTACCTTTCACTGCATACCAAAACTAACTCAAGATGGATTAAAGATTTAAATGTAAGACCTCAAACTATAAAAATCCTAGAATAAAATCTAGAAAATGCCATTCTAGACATTGGCCTCAGCAAAGAATTTATTACTAAGTCCTGAAAAGCAATTGCAGCAAAAACAAAAATTGCCAAGTGGGACCTAATTAAATAATAGAGCTTTTGAAAATAAAATACTTAGGAATATACTTAAGCAAGGAGGTGAAAGACCACAGCAAGAAAAACTGCAAAACACTACTGAAATAACTCATAAGCAACACAAACAAATGGAAACACATCCCATGCTCACGGGTAGGTAGAATCAATATTGTCAAAATGGCCATACCACCAAGAGTGATCTACAAATTTAATGCAATTCCCATTAAAATACCATCATCATTTTTCACAGAACTAGAAAAAAACAATCCTAAAATTCATATGAAACCAAAAAAGACCCTGCATAGCCAAAGCAAGACTAAGCAAAAAGAACAAATCTGGAGGCATCACATTACCTGACTTCAAGCTATAGTATAAGGCTATAGTTACTAAAACAGCATGGTATTGGTATAAAAAAAATAGGCACACAAACAAATGGAACAGAATAGAGAACCCAGAAATAAAGCCAAATACTTACAGTCAACTGATCTTCAACAAAGCAAACAAAAAGATACAATGGGAAAAGGACACCCTATTCAACAAATGCTGGTGGGATAATTGGCAAGCCACGTGTAGAAGAATGAAACTGGATGCTCATCTCTCACCTTATACAAAAATCAACTCAAGATGGATCAAAGACTTAAATCTCAGACCTGAAGCCGTAAAAAATCTAGAAGATAACATCAGGAAAACCCTCTAGACATTGGCTTAGGCAAAGACTTCATGACCAAGAACCCAAAAGCAAATGTAACCAAGACAAAGATAAATAGATGGGACTTAATTATACTAAAAGGCTTCTGCACTGCAAAAGAAATAATCAGCAGACTTAACAGACAGCCCACATAGTGGGAAAAAAGTTTTGCAAACTATGCATCCAACAAAGAACTAATATCCAGAATCTATGAGGAACTCAAACAAATCAGCAAGAAAAAAAACAAATAATCCTATTAAAAAGTGGGCTAAGGACATGAATAGACAAATCTCAAAAGATATATAAATGGCCAAGAAACATATGAAAAATGCTCAACATCACTAATTATCAAGGAAATGCAAATCAAAACCACAATGTGAAACCACCTTACTCCTGCAAGAATAGCCATAATTTAACAATAAAAAAAAAAATAGATGTTGGTGTGGATGTGGTGAAAAAGGAACACTTTTACACTGTTGGTGGGAATGTAAACTAGTGCAACCACTATGGAAAACAGTATGGAGATTCCCTAAAAAACTAAAAGTAGATCTACCATATGATGCAGCAATCCCATTACTGTGGATCTACCCAAAGGAAAAGAAGTCACAGTATGAAAAAGACACTTGCACCTACATGTTCATAGCAGCACAATTCACAATAGCAAAATATGGAAACAGCCCAAATGCCCATCCAGCAACGAGTGGATAAAGAAAATGTGATATATATATATATACACACACACCCACACACATATATATACACACACACACACACACACACCATGGAATACTACTTAGCCATAAAAAGAAACAAAATAATGGCATTTGCAGCAACCTGGATGGAGTTGCAGACCATTATTCTAAGTTAAGTAATCCAGGAATGGGAAAACCAAACATCATATTTCTCACTTTTAAGTGGGAGCTAAGCTATGAAGACACAAAGGCATAAGAATGATACAATGGACTTTGGGAACTAGAGGGAAGGGGTGGGAGGAGGGTAAAGGATAAACGATTATACAGTGGGTACAGTGTACACCACTCAGGTGATGAGTGCACCAACATCTCAGAAATCACCACTAAGGAACTTATCCATGTAACCAGACACCACCTGTTCCCCAAAAACCTATTGAAATAAAAAATAAACAAATAAAGGGCTTTTATACAGCAAAAGAAACTAGCAACAGAGTAAACAGACAACCTACAGAATGAAAGAAAATACTTGCAAACTATGCATCTGACAAAGGTCTAATATCCAGAATCTTTAAGGAACTTAAACTGAAGGAACAAAAAACAAATAACCCCATCAAAAATGGGCAAAATACATGAACAGATGCCTGTCAAAAGAAAACATACAAGCAGTCAACAAACATATGAAAAAATACTCAACGTTACTAATAATCAGAGAAATACAAATCATAACCACAATGCCATACCATCTCACACCAGTCAGAATGACTATTATGAAAAAGACAAAACATAACAGATCCTGACAAGACTACAGAGAAAAGGGAACACTGAAATGTTGTTGGTGGGAATATAAATTAGTTCAGCATTGTGGAAAGCAGTTTGGAAACCTCTCAAAGAACTAAATACAGAGCTACGACTCAACCCAGCAATCCCATTACTAGGTATATATGCAAAGGAAAAATAAATCATTCTACCAAAAAGAACATGCACACGTATGTACAGCGCAGCAGCATTTGCAATAGAAAACACATGAAATCAGGCCAGGTGCCCATAAATAGTGGATTCAATAAAGAAAATGTGGTACACATATACTATGGAATAGCATGCAGCCATAACAAAGAAAAAAATTAAGACTTTTGCAGAAACATTGATGGAGCCAAAGGACATCATTCTAAACAAATTAATGCAGGAACAGAAAATCAAATGCTGCATGTTCTCACTTATAAGTGGGAGTTAAGCACTGGGCCCTTATAGATGTAAAGGTGGGAACTATGGAAAATGGGGACTACTAGAGGGTAGACAAGGGGCAAATGGCAAGGGTTAAAAAAGTACCTTTTGGGTACTGTGCTCTCCACCTGGGTAACAAGATCATTCATACCCCAAACCACAGCATCATACAATATGCCCATATAAAAAATCTGCACGTGTACCCCCCAAATCTAAAATAAAAATTGAAACTATTTCTTTAAAAAGAAGAAAAAAATGCTACTAATTACTCCCAGTCCAACTAATTTCTCCTGAGGAAGCTACTGATGCTTTTGTATGTTGATTTTATATGCTACGACTTTACTGAATTTGTTTATCAGTTCTAAGAGTTTTTTGGTGAAGTCTTTGGTAAAAATCTTTTGTTTTCTTTCTTTCTTTCTTTTTGTTTTGTTTGTTTGTTTGTTGTTTTTGAGATGGAGTCTCAATCTGTTGCCCAGGTTGGAGTGCAGTGGCGCGATCTTGGCTCACCACAACCTCCGCCTCCCTCTAATTTTTGTATTTTTAGTAGAGACGGGGTTTCACTATGTTGGCCAGGCTGGTCTCAAACGCCTGACCCCTGATCCGCCCGCCTCAGACTCCCAAAGCGCTGGGATTATAGCCGTGAGCCACCGTGCCCAGCCGGTAGAAATCTTTAGGTTTTTCTATATATTAAGATCATGTCATCTGAAAAGAGGAACAATTGGACTTCTTTTTTTCCAGTTTGTATGCCTTTTATTTCTTCCTTTTGCCTGATTGATCTTGCTATGGCTAGGACTTCCAATACTATGTTGAATAAGAGTGGCAAAAGTAAGCATCCTTGTTATATTCCAGTGTTGTTGCTGTTTTAAGCTTGCTCTATATTAGGAAGAATATGTGATTTTGTCCCCATTGCCATTCATTATTAACTGATAGATGCTGCTCAGGTCCTATGTTAATAAGTATTCTGAGATGTTAGTGGAAAAGGGTATACAGCAATCTCAGCCATAGTCACTGAAAAGGCGAATGGAAAAACTGATATATATTTGCCAACCCTCCTCTGTATTACTAAACCCTATGCTTTGTTTTAATTATTTCCTCAAATACACACATACACCTCCTTGTAAAAGAGTTATTACAGTCATGTGTTCCTACATCTGATAGTTGCCATGTGATCCAGGCAATTCTATCCAGGTGGTAGCCACCTGCTGTTGCAAGCTCAGACACTCGAAAATGGGGTTTGCAAATTTAACTTGTAAAAAGAAAATGGTAACCTGAAAAATTATAAATATTAACACACACACACATACACACACTTGTTTATTAATCATACTGCTTCAAAAGATTCTGAATAAAGACAGCGCCAACTAAATCATCTTGATAAACCAAAAGTGGGGAGAGATAAGGTCTAAAACATGAGGGTAGGGTCTGGAACTTCAAGAATGGAAGGTCTTTGACAGACCAGGCTTAAGAACATGGAAGAGACACTGAAAACAATAGAAAAGGAAAAAACACCAAAATCAAGCCTCTTTATTTCAGGATTTCTGAAGGTAGAAGCTGACTCTAAGGAACATCTTGTGAATGAGATGGTGTTAGACTCTGTCCCAAAATGGATAACCCTGAAACTGAAATCCACAAAGAGAAAAATCACATGAATTAGAGCTTCCGTAGTCTATCTTTAAACAGAATTTTTGGGGGAAAATCTATTTAAAACAAGCATTTAGAAAAACATCCTTTTCCTGGCATGATTATTATGTGCTTCATGTTGGCAGGAAGACTTCATTTCCAGTGATATTTTCCAATTGTTAACATAAAAAAGTCCCTGCTGCTTTCTTTGCAATCCATAATTTTGTATTTTTAATTTAGATAACTCAAGTGTCTCAAAGCAGAAATAAGCTGCATATTCATGAGCCCTGATTTGCTGTAATCATTATGTCTGAAGCTCTGCATCAGTGAAGACTCCAAGTATCTGAGTCCTTGTTCTTAAGCAATGATAACAGATTGGCCTGGAACTGAGGGAGTTGGGAGACCCCACTTCTTCGTTTTTCTCTTCGATGGGCGCTCTTGGTCTATCTGAGTTCAACTTTCCCTGCTCCCAAACAGGGCTGATTAATTAGTTGCTTCAACATTGGCAGGAAGGATAAAAGTCTATTAAATACGTAAATTAGAGAATTGTTAACCTTTC
>NW_012099765.1:138190-141582 GCF_000951045.1 Mandrillus leucophaeus
TGAAGTCTTTGGTAAAAATCTTTTGTTTTCTTTCTTTCTTTCTTTTTGTTTTGTTTGTTTGTTTGTTGTTTTTGAGATGGAGTCTCAATCTGTTGCCCAGGCTGGAGTGCAGTGGCGCGATCTTGGCTCACCACAACCTCCGCCTCCCTCTAATTTTTGTATTTTTAGTAGAGACGGGGTTTCACTATGTTGGCCAGGCTGGTCTCAAACGCCTGACCCCTGATCCGCCCGCCTCAGACTCCCAAAGCGCTGGGATTATAGCCGTGAGCCACCGTGCCCAGCCGGTAGAAATCTTTAGGTTTTTCTATATATTAAGATCATGTCATCTGAAAAGAGGAACAATTGGACTTCTTTTTTTCCAGTTTGTATGCCTTTTATTTCTTCCTTTTGCCTGATTGATCTTGCTATGGCTAGGACTTCCAATACTATGTTGAATAAGAGTGGCAAAAGTAAGCATCCTTGTTATATTCCAGTGTTGTTGCTGTTTTAAGCTTGCTCTATATTAGGAAGAATATGTGATTTTGTCCCCATTGCCATTCATTATTAACTGATAGATGCTGCTCAGGTCCTATGTTAATAAGTATTCTGAGATGTTAGTGGAAAAGGGTATACAGCAATCTCAGCCATAGTCACTGAAAAGGCGAATGGAAAAACTGATATATATTTGCCAACCCTCCTCTGTATTACTAAACCCTATGCTTTGTTTTAATTATTTCCTCAAATACACACATACACCTCCTTGTAAAAGAGTTATTACAGTCATGTGTTCCTACATCTGATAGTTGCCATGTGATCCAGGCAATTCTATCCAGGTGGTAGCCACCTGCTGTTGCAAGCTCAGACACTCGAAAATGGGGTTTGCAAATTTAACTTGTAAAAAGAAAATGGTAACCTGAAAAATTATAAATATTAACACACACACACATACACACACTTGTTTATTAATCATACTGCTTCAAAAGATTCTGAATAAAGACAGCGCCAACTAAATCATCTTGATAAACCAAAAGTGGGGAGAGATAAGGTCTAAAACATGAGGGTAGGGTCTGGAACTTCAAGAATGGAAGGTCTTTGACAGACCAGGCTTAAGAACATGGAAGAGACACTGAAAACAATAGAAAAGGAAAAAACACCAAAATCAAGCCTCTTTATTTCAGGATTTCTGAAGGTAGAAGCTGACTCTAAGGAACATCTTGTGAATGAGATGGTGTTAGACTCTGTCCCAAAATGGATAACCCTGAAACTGAAATCCACAAAGAGAAAAATCACATGAATTAGAGCTTCCGTAGTCTATCTTTAAACAGAATTTTTGGGGGAAAATCTATTTAAAACAAGCATTTAGAAAAACATCCTTTTCCTGGCATGATTATTATGTGCTTCATGTTGGCAGGAAGACTTCATTTCCAGTGATATTTTCCAATTGTTAACATAAAAAAGTCCCTGCTGCTTTCTTTGCAATCCATAATTTTGTATTTTTAATTTAGATAACTCAAGTGTCTCAAAGCAGAAATAAGCTGCATATTCATGAGCCCTGATTTGCTGTAATCATTATGTCTGAAGCTCTGCATCAGTGAAGACTCCAAGTATCTGAGTCCTTGTTCTTAAGCAATGATAACAGATTGGCCTGGAACTGAGGGAGTTGGGAGACCCCACTTCTTCGTTTTTCTCTTCGATGGGCGCTCTTGGTCTATCTGAGTTCAACTTTCCCTGCTCCCAAACAGGGCTGATTAATTAGTTGCTTCAACATTGGCAGGAAGGATAAAAGTCTATTAAATACGTAAATTAGAGAATTGTTAACCTTTCATCAATCAGCCTTTGGTCATAAACAGCAAAGGGAAAATCAGAGGAAAAGACGGGTGTATTAAAATGATCTAAGCAAAAAGTAAGGGAAATTTGGAAATATACGCCGATACGCAGATAGGCAAACAATGTATGATCTCAGTTAAAAACTGAGAGTAGAATGTTGGTTATCAGAGTCTGCTGGAAAAAGGGAGAAATGGGGAAAGGGAAGATGTTGATCAAAGAGGACAAAGTTTCAGCTAGACAGAAGGAATATGTTTTAGTGATCTATTGCACTGCGCAGCTTAAAATGATGTATTGTGTATTTCAAAATTGCCAAAAGATAGATTTTTAACATTCTCCTCACCAACAAGTGATAAGTTGGTGAGTTGATGGATATGTTAACTAACTTGATTGAACCTTTGTATAATGTATACGTAGATCAAAGCATCACATTATATCCCATAAACATACACAGTTATCATTTGTCAATTAAAAATAAAAGAGGCCAGGTGCGGTGGCTTATGCCTGTAATCCCAGTACTTTGGGAGGCCAAGGCAGGTGGATTACTTGAGGTCAGGAGTTCAAGACCAGACTGGCCAACATGGCGAAACTCCGTCTCTACTAAAAAATACAAAAATGAGCCAGGCATGGTGACGCACACCTGTAATCCCAGCTACTTGGGAGGCTTCGGCAGGGAGAATTGCTTGAACCAGAAGGTGGAGGTTGCAGTGAGCCGAGATCGTGCCACTGCACTACAGCCTGGGCGACAGAGTGAGACTCCATCTCAAAAAATAATAAGAGGAAGAACAAATAAAAATAAATGAAAAAATAAAAAGGATTTTTAACTTCAAAAGAAGGAAACACACCAATAACACGTTGTATACGTGAAAAATGTGGATGTAGGAATTAAAAAATTATAACATGGCCAAAGAGTAACGCCAAAAATAGTAGGAATTACAAAAACATCTAGAAATCACCTATCTTCCCATCTAAAACTTGGTTTCTCTTCATGGAAATAGCCCACATTTGTGATTCTAAGAAATAGAAGTTTCAATGTCACCTGTGCTATTTACCAGCTATCTGCCTAAGGACAAGTTCCTTAACCTCCTTATGATTTGCTTTCTTTATCAGAACTGATACCTTCATCTGCAAAAGGGAATGATCACACTTTCCTCTTAAAGCTTGTTGGGAAAATTGAATGAGATGTAAGTAAAGAATACAGTATTGGGTCAGGCACAGTGGCTCACACCTGTAATTCCAGCAATTTGGGAGGCTAAGGCAGGCAGATCACATGAGCCCAGGAGTTCGAGACCAGTCTGGGCAACATGGCAAAACTCCATTTCTGCAAAAAATACAAAAATTAGCTGGGCATGGTGGTATGCGCCTGTAGTCCCAGCTACGCGGGAGGCTGAGGCACAAGAATCACTTGAATCCGGGAGGCGGAGGTTGCAGTGAGCCGAGATCATGCCACTGCACTCCAGCCTGAGGGACAGAGCAAGACGTTACCTCAAAAACAAAAACAAAAACAAAGAATATAGTGTTGAATCAGCACAAAGTACACACTCAATAAATGTTAGTATCTTGCCTTGCTTTTGTGTTTTAAAGGTCTC
>NW_012099765.1:142562-159724 GCF_000951045.1 Mandrillus leucophaeus
CATACATAAAGTTACAGTATATCCATTGATTTATAGAATTAATCTATACTAATGAAATAATCTTTTTCTATTGTTGAGGGCAAGGATTACATCTTAATCTTCTTTCTATCCCTAAAAGTGCTTAGTAAAATGCCTCCTAACAAGTATTTACAAAATAAATAAATAGAGAATTGTCTTTTTTGTTTGTTTCCCTACTCTTACTGACTCTTTCCTTACTGTGCCATTCACCAAAGACAGAGCTGCTCTTTCCTACTTCTGAATCTTTGCACCTGCTCTTCCCCTCCCTGGAACGTTCTTCCTCATCTCTTCAATTGACTGGCTTATTCTCATCCTTCAGTTATTAGCTTATGAGTCACTTCCTCAGCAGGGGCATCCTGGATTATGCATCATGAACCCAAGCAACTTATTATCTTACACCCTGGTGGCTCGTTTACTTGTGCCCATCACAGTGTGAATGACCAGTGCTGTGTTCTACATAAGCTAAATAAGAAAAGGAAGCTTAACTGATTCACTGCTATATGCCAAGCATTGTGCCAGCAATTTAAAAAGGCTCACCAGATATTTATTGAAAAAATGAGCAAAAGAAGCTAAAGCAGAGACCCAGGATGAATGTTTTTACCTAGTATTAGGAATAAAGGAGCTGACTCCTACTTGTCTTATGTTAGAATTAGAAAATATGGACTCAGTGCACTTGATTTGCTTTCTTCGTTAATACAAAACTATTATCAATTAATTAAATTCATTGCAGTGTGCAAGTTTAGTACATTGGTGGTTCTAAAATCTTCACTCCCCAGTCTGAAGCACTGGCTTGATTCTAGGCAACTATTACACCCTCTAAAATTAAAACTGGTTATTACATTGGAGATTTTGTGTTTCTTTTGATAATTGAGCTCCACTGGCTATTCAAGAAATCAGCACTTACGCTTCAGTTTTTTCTGGTTTGGTTACAGAGAAACAGCATGTTGATTCTCAGGACAATGATTAAAACGGCATTTCCCCCTCACCTCTACTTTCTTTCTATATAAGTGGATCAGGGCTGACAGGCCAATATAGCAGTACAGTACCCAGCTGACATTATTGACTGAAAAGCAACTACCTTTCTTATTTTCTGTTGACTTAATGATGGGACAGGCACAAATAGAGCTTGCTGTCTTTGCTTTTAGCCCTTAATCCCGTCATGGTGCTCAACTACCACCATATTGATCATGTAGAGAGAAATATCCAGCTAAACTAAAAACCAGGCCATGGATCTTTTGAGACGATCACAATCACTCTTACATCTACAATTTTTCCCCTTTCATCATATCAATCGTAGGAAAATGCACCTCAAATCCCTCATTAAAAATAATTCTTGCTGGAATAACTTCCTTAAGCCCTTTATAAATTTTATTTGTTAAATTGTCAGACTCTAAGTAATATATTATACTTTGTTCACACAAGCAATCATCCCAAATACTTAGAAATGCTTACGAGGACAGAAACTTAATCCAAAAAAAAGATTTTAATTTGAACAGAATTCTTATGACTAATATATTAAAGAATCGTTAAAATTGACAAAATATGTTTTATGAGTATTTGATTTAATATTCATTCTTTTTTCTTGTATTTTTGAGCCACTTAAAACAATTTTTTTTCAGGTCTCACACACAATTCTTACAAAGCTTCTAAAACCCGAATCCTGTCTGCCAATAGTGCCTAAGCACAAAAATCAGCCTTACGCTTGACTAATTCCTGCAAAAGTCAGAGTTAGACCTGATCACTGTCAATAGATAATCATTCTCTATATGAAAACTGCTGGTGGATTATCTTGAAACTGTGCAGCAAAGTAAAATAAATAAATAACTTTCATCAAATAGAGAAATGAATAGGCTCTTGATCTCTTTCAGAAATATTTTTGACAGTTGTAAATACAAGGTTTATCAAATAGTAAGCCCTCAAATATTTTCACTCATATGAGTTTCTTTAGAATGGGCTCAGAAATATCATCAGTTTTTCCCCCTAAATCTAATACCCATTCGTCTTTACCTGGTGGTAGAAGTGATTATATTGAAATATTTTACCCTGAACTTGTATTTCTTTGTGTTTAACTGTTTGGAAACTTCTGATATGCTTTAATCTCTTTGCAAAAGTTGTCGTAATCCGTTTCAAAGAGACAGTTTACATACAAAACATTCTTTCCCATATCACGGCAAGAACTTCTAGTCACCAATATTTTTTAAGAAAGTGTATGTGGGGTGCAAATGAGAAGATAAAATAATCCAGAGCATGACATATTCATATTCTTATTCCCTAACCATTCAGTTTTAGCATTTGGTGTAATTTGAAGTAACCTTTTCAAATTGCATTGTTGATTAGGTAATTTTCCTCTGCAACTATCCAGTTTTTCTGAAGCTCATCTTGAATTGAGTACATTAATATTAAAGTTTGCAAAATAGCAACCTTGGAAAAAATGTGCACTCTGACTTTTCCCCTTACAGAAGTGACTTCATCAGTGGCTCCAGCTCTCTGATGCCCAATCAGCTGCCTAATGATGATGATAATTATTATTTATTGAGCATTTGCAGTATGCCAACGCTGCCAAGCACTCTACATGCATTACTTTGTTTAATTTCTACAACAACAATATGAGACAGATATTATTATCTCCATTCTATAGAGGAGGGAGCTGAGGCTCAGAAAATTTAAATAAACTACAAAATCTCACCAATGAGAGACAGTATCATCAGAATTCAAAGCCATGCATTGTGACCCAGAAGTTCATACTCCTAACTAGTTTTTTCTTAAGTGGATGGTTTAATCCAACTAGCTGTTTAATAAGGACAAGCAAAATGCTAAAAGATGATCTTTTTTTTTTAAAGTCCGACAATTTTGACATTGTGGTGACAAAAACACTATGGCCGGGTCTCCCAAAAACTGAGCTGATTATTTCTTATTGTCAATTATTCAAAACGATTTAACTGGCAGTAAATACAGATAAAAGATTTCTGAATGTGGGGTGGAGGGCTCAGGTATTCTCATTTCAGTGACATCAGCTTAAAATATGTGCTCTAAGAAAGTTAGAGCTTTTCGTCTTCAAAGTAAATATTGATTGCCCTGTTGTTTTTCTTTTTCTTGAACTTTTGAGAAAGATGTGGAAAGAGAATTAAAGGGTAAGCTCAGCTAAGAACATGATCAAGGAGAGGATCAAAAAATAGAACGCCAATGTTCTGTCTCTTTGGCTTTACATTTTTCCAATGAACTAATAATCTATTCTGATATCTATTTGAATAACTCCACTGGACTTGGGTGATTTGTCGGAGAAATTGATAGCCATAGAACTGAGAATATTCTTTTCCACTTGTGAAAATCTGCATTGTCTCTCTGACGCTTCCTTCTGTGTGATCTTTATTAAACATAAGCAAGGGAAGCACAAAATTCACCAGAATTCAATGGAGCTTCTCATTTACTTTCTTATATGTTATCCCTTTTTCTCTCCCTCCCGACTCTCTCCCTCCTCCTTCCCTCCCCCACTTATACACAGACACACACGCGCGCACACACACACACAATGAAAATGACCTTTATTTACTTCACCGCTGCATGCACACCTCAGCTACTTATGGGTTTTTATGACTCTAACGTTATTTATTTCTATATGCTTTCATCAAAGATTTCTTGAGTACTGTTATGTCCCAGGCGCTATGAACAACATCAAGTACAGAAGATGAATGATCTATAACTGCCATTGAATTTTGAAGGATCTTTAGTTAAAAAGAGTCATTTTTTAAGAAAAGAGCTAACATTTTTTCAAGCATTTATATGCCAAGCCAAGTGATCTTCATTTATTCTCTGCCTTAGTCATCACAAGAGCCTCAGGATGTAGGTACAATTATTTCCTTTCATTTGTCAATTGAGATAACTGAAGCTTACATAAGCCAAGTAATTTACAGGGGATCACAGACTTAGTGACAAAACTACTGCCGCCGTTACTACAATAGTAGAAGCTCACTTACATTAGGCGTCTACTATGTACCATCAATTGTTCTAAGCACCTGATATAGTTTAGCTTACTACTCTTATTACCCACCATTTACTGATCAAACAGTAGCAGAGATATTAAATAAGTTCTCCAAAGTTACCAGTAGAACTGGGATACCAGTTGTTCCTTTTTTTTTTTTTTTTTTTTTTGACAGAGTCTCCCTCTGTCACCCAGGTTGGAGTGCAGTGCAGTGGCACGATCTCGGCGCACTGCAACCTCCGCCCCCAGGTTCAAGGGATTCTCCTGCCTCAGCCTCCCAAGTAGCTGGGATTACAGGTATGTGCCACCATGTTCAGCTAATTATTTTTGGATTTTTAGTAGAGACAGGGTTTCACTGTTAGCCAGGATAGTCTTGATCTCCTGACCTCGTGATCCACCTGCCTCGGCCTCCCAAAGTGCTGGGATTACAGGCATGAGCCACCATGCCTGGCCCCAGTTGTTGTTAATAACTCACAGAATCAAGTCTGGCTGTGCCAAAACTCATGCTTGTAATCACTATGAAGTTGAAAAATAATGTATGGTCTCCATGATTAGGACAATATTCCAATCTGCCTGGTCAGAGAATACTAATGAAAGAGGAGATACTGAAGAACATGGTTTATTCAACAGATCAAACATAATACTTTGTGATCTCAATCTACAAATTGTTTTCTGAAGCTACAAAATTCGGCAGAGACGTAGGGGCCATGAAAGTCCAATTCCGTGGTTCAAGTTTGCCAAATTTTCCTTACCTACAACAAAGGAGTAAGTGACTAAGTCATCTATCACCTAATAATACTTCCCAGCTAAGAGTCATCTATTATATACTAATACTTTCCAGCTTTGAGCAGGGTGTTCCACAAGTATAAGGAAAGCAGAAATCAGGTGCATTTTAACTTAATGTTTTGTTTCAAAACCCAGTCATAGTGACTGGTGCACAGTAGCCACTCAATAAATTGTTATTAGATAAATGTTGGAAAAAAGCTTTCTGAAGAAGCGCTTTGTAGTATTTGCAGTGCTGGGCCTGAAGCAAATGAGGCTCCTGTCTTGGCACAGAATTTAAGGGACATCAAAAAACTCCTTTGGCTTCGGGCTCCACTGTTCTTAATGAAAAATGTAGATGTTTCACTCATCATAAATTATTTTGCACCAGTTTTGCCCCAGCCCTGATTATACACACTCTTCCTGATAACTTCCTGCCACTTACTAGCTGTTTTATCACATGGAAGTTACTGAAAGTTTTCTGAGACTCAGTTTCCTCATCAGTAAAATGGGAATAAGCATTTTTAATTTATCATACTGTTGTAAGGAGCGAATCAGGTGACATGTGTGCAATCTCTGACTCAGTGCAGAGCATAAAATTGGTGCTAAATAAACATTACTTCCCTTGCCTGACAAGAGATGTCTGTTAAGTCTTTTCTTTACATGGTTAATTATTTTACTTAATTTTTCTTCCCAAGAAGATCAACCAATCCTTTATAGGATCTATCATTCAAACTGGTTATTTCTCCCAACAAGTTGGCTCTCGGGCAGACTGTCTGAGCTCAAGGGTTCGAGACCAGCCTGGGCAATGTGGCAAAACCCTGTCTCTACTAAAAACACAAAAAATTAGCCGGGCGTGGTGACACACTCCTATAATCCCAGCTACTCTGGAGGCTGAGGCAGGAGAATCACTTAAGCCTGGGAGGCAGAGGTTGCAGTGAGTTGAGTTCATGCTACTGCACTCCAGCCTGGGCAACAGAGCAAAACTCTGTCTCAAAAACAAACAAACAAAAATGAAGCTGCCTCTCTATGATGCTGAGATAGCAGTTGATACAGAAAAGTCAGACAGATAAAATGGCAGCCAAATGTTGCTTTATTATTGAGAAAAACTCATGGTTTCCACCTTGTGGTTTTGTCAGCCTATGTGATAGACACAATTCAGATACAGTAGAAACTCTCTTACCAAACTCAGTAGATTAATGGAAATTCTTGATCTCCTCTGCAAAACCTACTGACTAGTGGCCAGGGCAGACTGAATGTTTGAGGCTTGTACATGACCTCCTGGAATGCCCACACACTTCTGCTGCCTCCACCTGTGCTGCATGCTTACTAAGAGTGTGTTTGTAATTAGACAGTAAAATTTATTACATAAGGCAAAGAAAAATTAGTGCAAAAAGGGAGAAAGGTTGCTATTTCTATGAGAACTAAGTTGAATGCTTTCGAAATAATCGATAAAGGCAACGTAAGCCAAGAATATTAAAAAATGACTCAGGCAAGGAGCCTGTCTTCCTGGATTCACAAGGAAGTAGAGGATTTTAGGTGCGGATGCAATTTTAATACAAAGTAGGAAGTGGTGCCTGCTACAGGAAAATCACACCCAAATTTCTATGCAAATAGATTACAGTTTGGAGCTCAGGGGTTACAATTCTAACATTCAGTTAGAATCAGAGATTTAATTTCAAAATCCTAATCAAAACTGATTTATTTCCAGCCAGGCACTGTGGCTCACACCTGTAATCCCAGCACTCTGGGAGACAAAGGCAGGAGGATCACTTGAGGTCAGGAGTTCAAGACCTGCCTAGCTAACATGACAAAACCTTGTCTTTACTAAACATACAAAAATTAGCCGAGTGTGATGGTGGGCGCCTGTAATCCCAGCCACTCAGTTGGCTGAGGCAGGAGAAAAGCTTGAATCGGGAGGCGGAAGTTGCTGTGAGCCGAGATCGCGCCTCTGCACCACTCCAGCCTGGGCAACATAGCAAGACTCTGTCTCAAAAAACATAAAAATAAACTGATTTATATTCTATAACAAATCTAGAAAAGGCCAACATGCCATCCTGCAAATAAAACCTGTGGAACTTATAATGTTGCAATGCTGATAATATATATATATTTTTAAAAACTTGTGTATGATTCTTATTTCATCATAAAACCTGGGGTTGAATCTAGCTGTACTTCCCTAAGATGCAATAAATCTACTAATCGCAATGACTATCCTTCAAGAATTTAATGAGCATGGTTTACTGGCAAATTCATTTCTAGCTTTCAGCTGGGTGGTCTGGGGCTCTTGCTGAGCCTCTCTGACCGTCAGTTTTCCCCTATGTAAAACCGTGGATAACAACACGTATTTCATGAGGATGCTGTGAGAATGAAATGAAACAATTTATGTAAGCGCTGCCACATGGTAGTTACCCTTCTCTGCCGCAAGGCAGTGCCCCCACGGGTTTAATTAAAGCTTTGGCTCTTTGCCTCTCAGTGAACAAAAAACTTTGAGTGTCATAATTAATGGATGAAGTCCAAAAAAATAGAATGTCAAAACCACGCGCAGGATAAAAACGAATGAGCTGGCATTCTTTTCAAATTCAGGCTCATTTCCCCCCCTAAATTTAGACAGGGCTGGCTGCTTGAAAAATGGCGTGAGACTGCCATCTAGTGGCTACCTGGAGGAAAACCAAACCCCTTGTGTTCAGGAGCCAGGGCTAGAGAATCGTTCCAAAAGGCACCTCTAATTTTAAAAACACCCCCTCAACACAAGACTTGATTGGCAGATTGGCAACAACGTGCCAACTTCCTTAATCACAGCAATGAAACTACTAACACATTCTTCGAGTTCTCCTCCACTGTGTGCCCCACATTCCCAGCCAAGGCCTTGCTGTTCTGTGGTTTCACAGGCTTCCACCCTGTCAAAACCAGCTGTCAGCCAGCTGTTACCCTAAAAAGAACCTGATTCATTTACATTGTAATCTTATTAAAAATAATTCCTACTGCAAAGTAACCCCATGGGGATTTGCATTTTAATTTGATTACATTTAGATACTGTTTGACTTTGCATTGGGTTTTACTATGTAATTTTTACTATGTAATTCTTACTATGTAATTCTTGGCTATGCGATTATTTAAGGCAGTGTCTCTCCAACTGCATCAAAGCGCATCCGAATATTCTGGAGGGCTTTTTAAAGCTCAGAATACGGGGCCCCATCACTACGCTTTCTGAAAATGTGACTTTCTAATGAGTTCCCAGATACTATTGAAGGAAATCAAAATATTTTACCCCAAAGTATATTTACTTGACATATTTTGAGACGGTTGTCAAAGAGCCAGCAAACAGAAGTAGCCCTGCAAAGCTGTCTTTTGTGGGGAAGATTTGCATCTGTAGAGAATCTGCATTAATGCAGCTAGGTCCTCCCTTGTCCAGATCTAGGAAAGATTACCTGAGAATCTGACACTTTTAAATATCTGAAACATTTACCACCTATCCTCTCTGAAGGCTGCTACTTTGTTACCTAGCAAGACCACCTTTACTAATCAAGCTGCTGCTTCTCCCCCTCCCATAACCTGTTCTGCCACTATAACCTGATTGACCACCATAACCTGGTTTCGGCCATGCAGTGGGCCTTCATTATTTCTGTAAGCTTGAGATGCACATTCCATTACGGGGCTGGGCAGTCAGGCTGTAGTCCTTCCCATGTACACGTTAATAGATTTTTTGTATACCTTTTCTCTAATTAATCTGCCTTTTGTGAGTTCATTTTTCAGCAAACCTTCAGAGGGCAAAGGGGAAGTTTTCTCCTTGACCCCTAGAATATGATATTGTTTATCTGGGGACCACGATTTGGGAATGATGGACCAACTTCTAATGACAGAATTTCATAATGAGACAAAGCTGATGAGCAAGACCATTTTAAAAAGGCATTTCTGCAGACTGAGACAAGAAAATAACATGTGAACAATACAAATTATTTTAAATTACCAGGCCTAGAGAGACATCGAAATGAGACCAGAATCATGCCCTTTGAACTATGTATTCATTTCTTGAAACTGATTACTGTTGCTATAAGTAACTATAAATTAACTAACAATGCAACAATGGACAACATAATCCACACTATATAACTTAACAATGTGTAGCCAATCATTAATCAATGTTATTTCCATAAACCAATGAGAATTTCCGACAATTTTATAACAGCCACCCCCCGTCCCCATTTTTTTGCTTTTAAAAACCTCCCTGCAACCGGTGTGGTGGGTTACGCCTGTAATCCCAGCACTTTGAGAGGCTGAGGCAGTGGATCACCTGAGGTCAGGAGTTCAAGACCAGCCTGATCAACATGATGAAACCCCGTCTCTACTAAAAATGCAAAAATTAGCCAGGCGTGATGGCACGCGCCTGTAGTCCCAGCTACTCAGGAGGCTGAGGCAGGAGAATGCTTGAACCCAGGAGGCAGATGTTGCAGTGAGCCAAGATCACGCCACTGCACTCCAGCCTGGGTGAGGAGCAAGACTCTGTCCCAAAAAAAAAAAAAAAAAAAAAAAAAAAGGGGGGCGCCGTGGCTCATGCCTGTAATCCCAGCACTTTGGGAGGCTGAGGTGGGCAGATCACGAGGTCAGGAGATCGAGACCATCCTAGCTAACAGGGTGAAACCCTGTCTCTACTAAAAATACGAAAAAATTAGCCAGGCGTGGTGGTGGGCACCTGTAGTCCCAGCTACAAGGGAGGCTGAGGCAGGAGAATGGCATAAACCCGGGAAGCGGAGTTTGCAGTGAGCCAAGATCATGCCACTGCACTCCAGCCTGGGCAATAGAGCGAGACTCTGTCTAAAAACAAAAAAAAAAAACCTTTCCTATGTTACCACCTACATTTCTTACATTCTCCACTGCCACCACTGCACTTGAGGTGACCACCACCTCTCTCCAAGTCCCAGCATTTATGTCACTTCCTCCAGGATAATCTCCCTGACCACCAGTCTAGGTTCGGGGCCTGTCTGAGGACTTTCACAGCACCTACACTTCCTTCCACACTCAGGCCATGACCACAATAAATGTAAATTGAGGGTTCACTTGTTCCAATCCCAGGCCAGATGCTGAGGGTTATACCACATACACATTGTATCTCAAATGCCTGGGGCAGGGCCTGGCTCAGAATAGGTGTTCAGTGTTTCTTAAATGGATGAACAAACGAATGAATAAAAATGAGTACATGAGTAGCTGCCCTCTCCACTTGGCCCCTCCTATAAGACATAAAAAAGATGCTTAACTCTGAGTAAAGTGTTTTCCAGTTCCGAGTTGTCTGGACTTGGTAGGAGCATGCTGTCTTCCCAAAGCATCGTGAGTGGCCGTGATCTGAGTAACATATCACTGCTGTGAGTCAGGCTTACACTCAGGACGTGATGCAAGCGATGCTTTGCTTACGTTCAACAGACACATTGAAGCCTTATGGTACATCAGGCATTGTGCTAGAGACACCAAGTATCAAGATCTCCTAATCGCTCCTGTGATCACACAAACAGAACAGTACTGCAGGACCCCAGAGGAGGGAGAAGCAGTGTGGGCCAATCATGAAAAATGAATTAGGCCTTTGTAATGAGTTGCATAGTGGCCCCTGAAAGATGTATCCAGGTCCCAGCGCCAGTAACTGCGAACATGATGCTATTTGGAGAAAAGGGCTTTGCAGATGTAATTAAGTAAAGAGTCCTGTGATGAGATGATCTGGATTTAGGAAGGTCCCGTGTTCAATGACTAGCATCCTTCTAAGAGAAAAGAGAGGGAGATTTGAGAAAAGGAGAAATATGGAGATGGCTATGGAAAGCTGGAGGTAGAGACTGGAGTGACAGGCCAAGGAATGCCAAGGATTGCCTCATAGGTATTTATTATTTCCCACTCACTACAGGATTTTTTTCCTTTATTTTTTCCTTTTACCTAAAATCAGCCACTTTATAACTAGAACATACTGTGTATCCATATGGTTGAATTCCAGGCGCTGGAACGCCTTTTGTTGTTGGTAAGAGACTCCCTGTCTTCTTCCACAGATCCTGTAAACTACCTAACTGTGCAATGCTGTTTGCTCAGAGCGTTTTCTTTTTTTTTTTTTTTTTATGGAGTTTCACTCGTCACCCAGGCTGGAGTGCAATGGCGCCATCTCGGCTCACTGCAACCTCTGCCTCCCAAATTCAAGCAATTCTCCTGCCTTAGCCTCCGGAGTAGCTGGGATTACAGGCATGCACCACCACACCCAGTTAATTTTTGTATTTTTAGTAGATGGGGATTCACCATGTTGGTCAGGCTGCTCTCAAACTCCTGACCTCAGGCAATCCACCCGCCTCAGCCTCCCAAAGTGCTGGGATTACAGGCAGGAGCCACCACACCTGGCAATTCATAACATCTCTTAATAGAGAACCCTGTAAAATAAGATTTTGAAAATAAAAATAAGATAAATATGTATTTTTAACCCAAACAAGATCTTGTCAGGCTACTTACTTTGAAACACATGATCTTCTTCAGTACTTGCCCCTAATGGCAGTAGTCTTAATAAAGATTTAATTTTGTAGGAAAAATGTTCCTTCTCAGCCCCCAAGTCAAATGTCCTCATCATCTTACCCTCAGAAACTCTACTCACACTTTGTCCAAGCTCCCAGAACTCACCAGTCTGAATCTGATCCATCTCCAAGACCAAGCGGGGTGGTGCTCACACACCCCTGATCCTCCATCTGTGAGAGCAGCCAGCGGACCAGAGAAGTACTTGATCTGCCTAAGACGTCAGAGGCGAGTTCAGTGGGCGCTCTCTGAGCCTGTTCCTAAAAGTAGAGCCTGGGCTTCCGGTCCAATCTAGGGAGACAGCACATGGTCCTCCAGACTCTGCTGACCTTATACTGGTCTATATAATCTAGGTTCATCAAAGTGTTGCTTTTGCGCCCTCTTCAAATTGTGCTGTTTAAACTTGTATTTCTCCATCTTCATCACTATCATGTCTCCTTGGGGTTGGAATCTCAAGGAGCCAACATAATGAAATGTTCATAGCAATAAATGGTCTCCATAATCTTTGCAGTGAATAAATCAACTCTATGTTGCTGTCCCAGTAAGCTTTTAAATATCCTAGTTTCACATGAATTTACATTGGGCCATAATGAGGCAATGGGACAACATTTAAACCACATATAGACTACATGGCGTTTAACTCACCAACTCAAGTGTGTAAGAAATTTCACATTTATTTCCTTTAAACCTACTTTTCTCATTATGTCCTTCTGTAGAGTTCCATGGGAATCTAGGGAGCTTATAAATACTTGAAAAAAATCAACAAAAGTGATTTAATCTTCAGCCCATTGTGATTGCTGCCACTGTCCTCACTGTCTGATTCTGCAGGGCCCCTTGAAGTGGGTGGCTCCTCCGCAGCCTTGACACTGGGGTGCAAGGCACTTTGCCAAACCATCCTAGGTTTCAGGCTCCTGGAGTTGAGCACTCCCTTGGCAGTTTCTTCTGCAGCTTTGTCATCTTCTAGGTAAGGGCTAGTGCTGCTGCCAAGATTCCATCACGTCATATTGCTATTGTATCATGGCCTCTTACCACTCTAGGAGAGGGGCTGGAGCATCCCTAATTATGCAGCTGAAAGTTCCTCTCAGGCAGTCTGAAGTCTGGCTTTGCTAGAACTCTGCGCCGGCCTAGAATAAACAGGCCAAAGGTGCTCACGTGCCTGCTACCCCTACAGTCTGAATCTTCTCCAGTCAAGACTGCTGTTTCAGGCCTGATAATGTGTGGCCCCTGGTCATTTGCCCTTATTTGTACATCAGATGCCCTATCCCAGAAAAGGAGATGATGAATCTCTGTAATATGAATCACTTCATTATTTTATATCATTTTTTAAAATTATCTGATACTCTAAAGCCACGCAAAAAGATTAAGGGCATATTTGAACTGCCTTTTAACAAGGCATGCTGAATATATGGTTGACTGTCACTCCAGTTCAATAAAAACTCACTAAAGCAATAGTGAAATAAATGTAAAAAGTCTAAATTCAAAATGTAAAGAGAATGGGAGAGGAGACAACGAAGAAGAAATTAACATTTTTTTTGAGATTGAGAGTTGATAAAGGAATGGTAACTGATTTACCAGAGCTGAGAAACCTTAAAACATGACTTCAGGAAAGAAGTTTCCAAAAAAGAAATCCTATTCAGGAAAGAAAGAAAAAAAGGAAGGGAGGAAGGAAGGCAGGAAGGGAGGAAGGAAGGAAGGGAGGGAGGAAGGGAGGAAGGAAGGAAGAGAGGAAGGGAAGAAGGAAGCAAGGGAGGAAGGGAGGAAAGGAGGGAGGGAAGGAGGGAAGGAGGGTGAGGGAAGGAAGGAAGGAAGGGAGGGAGGGAGGGAGGGAGGGAGGGCTTTGGGTTTCCCTAACCTTTAACCTACAACACATAGGAGTAAACAGGGAGTGACAACAACAGACCACCGTAACAGCCGTCAAAACCCCGCCTCTACTAAATATACATAAATTAGCTGGGCGTGGTGGTGCCTGCCTGTAATCCCAGCTACTTGGGAAGCTGAGGCAGGAGAATCACTTGAACCAGGGAGTCGGAGGTTGCAGTGAGCCGAGATCCTGCCACTGTACTCCAGCCTGGCGACAGAGGGAGACTCTGTCTTAAAAAAAAAAAAAAAAAAAAAAAAGTATGAAGCAACAATCTCTTCTCAAATCAGAATCATAACTAACTCTCACAACCCAATATTCACTTAATGCTCTATTCCAGTAATTTTCAGCATTTGGTGCCAGTAATCAGACTGGTATTTGCATAAAAGTGTAAAATGTGTCCATTTCTAGAACTTTCTGATTGGCAAAGGGACAAACGAAAAAATTTTGGAGTAGTTCTTTTCCCCGCCATCTGTGGAACTTTCTCAATGGGCATATGTTGACCATGGAAATTATCAGGCCTGGTTACAGAAATGTCAATCGCTTTTAGCCTTTAAGTTCAAAAACAACACGAAGAAGGCACTGCTGATATTCTTGGCACTCAGTTGCAACAGAATCATTCTTTCTTTATAGAATTTTATATGACTTTCAAGTCCATTTCCTTTTCTGACTTTCCTTGACATGTTCCCTTTTTTGACATTCATCTTACAAACTGTCTAATCTTTACTAATTTTATAATTAGGTGGTTTCAGAGTTTTAAAAGAGAACCCACACTGATAATATTTTGATCATTTTGGATGGCAATATTTCTGTACAAGTTGAAGCAGCAGTGACAACAGGCTTCTTAGAACACTCTCTTCATATTTTGAGATTAGTACATTTACAAAAATAAATTCTACTTTTCATGGAAAGCGGGGCTCACTTGGTCCTTAGAAAAGTTGATTGTTTCGGCCGGGTGTGGTGGTTCACACCTGTAATCCCAGCACTTTGTGAGGCCAAGGTGGGCGGATCACGAGGTCAGGAGCTCAAGACCATCCTGGCCAACACAGTGAAACCCTGTCTCTACTAAAACTACAAAAAATTAGCCAGGCATGGTGGCGGGCACCTGTAGTCCCAGTTACTTGGGAGGCTGAGGCAGGAGAACGGCGTGAACCCAGGAGGCGGAGCTTGCAGTGAGCCGAGATCATGCTACTGCACTCCAGCCTGGGTGACAGAGCAAGATTCTGTCTCAAAAAATAAAAAGAAAACAAAAGAAAAGTTGATTGTTTCTTTACAGAACTGGCCCATGTATTGTAGAATATGTGGTTGCCTCCATAGTATTTGAAAGTTATTGAACATGCTGCCTAAATATCTCCTTGAGAGGTGTGTGTTATAATCTAAAATTTCCACTTTGACATTCATTCCTTTAGATCCCAATGTTACCTAATTAAAATTTGTATACTACCATCGGGAAATGTGGCAGATTGTATTTTCCAAAAATAGCCACAGCAATATTTCCGCTTTCACCCACTCCATCAGATCGTTACCACTCCCCACCAAGATTCGGAACCTCTTTTCATTTTCCCTGAATTGAGGTAGGCTGTTTGGACTGCCTTGACCAATGAGAAAACAGAAGAGATGCTGCATGACTTTTGTGACTAGTTCATAAAAGACAATAAAGCTTCTGCATGGCATGCGCTCTCTCTCTCTCTGTCTCTCTTTCTCTCTTTCTCTGTCTTTATCTCTCTATCTCTGTGCTCATCCTTGGAACCTGGACACCATGCAAGGAAGCCAAGTACCCACATTGAAAGGCCACATGTAAGTATTCTGGCCATACCAAAGTTGAAGTTCCAGCTCACAGCCAGCACTAAAGCCACATACGTAAGCAAGTGAAGCCTTCAGAAGATTCCAGTTACCAGCCTCCAAGCCACTTGAGCTGCCTCTAGCCAAGTGTAGTAGAAATGAGCTGTCCGCATGTCTTCCCAAATTACGGAATTGTTGGTAAAGCAAATGACATCATATCTTTAAGTCACTGCATTTTGGGGCTTTTTTTTTTTTTCCTATTTTTGGCGGTTTGTTTTGTTTTTATGTAGCCATAGATAATCAAAACAGGACTAACACATTAATATTGGTACAAGTTAGTTTTTTAGATAAGCAATTTTGTAGCAGATATAAGAACCACGGGCATGATAGCATGGTAAAGATAAGATTTAATGAAGAGAAAAGGGAAAAAGGGAACTACTGTATCTAAAGCAAGACTTTTTCTACTTACGGTGAGTGGACCTGGCAGAGATGGGAAGGGGAGGAGAGAAGAGAGATGGCATGATGGCAGTAGGAGAATATAAGTAAGAATTTCCAAAAACAAATTCTTTGGATGGGGAATATAGATTAGCATTCCATATTTTAGAGCAATAAGACTTTTTAAAAATAAACATGCAATGCCTAGTTTTATTTACCATTATCAGTAATTTTCAAGACCAATTTTTCATGCCATGTTTTATGAGGTAGCCAAGACTCCAAACTATCTTCAGCAGAGTTTTCTATGCCACTTCCACAGATAATAAGCATTTCAGAGGAAAACAACCTTCTACAACCCCTTTTCTCTAGACCAGGAAAGCTCAAGTTATCCACAGACTTTGATACATATGACTTACTGTTCTCAGGAAACTGTTGTGACTTCTTTCTATGTAATACATATACACACACACACACCCCCCTAGGTGTATAACTATATATATAAAAAGAATCCCATACACACATATTTTTAACCTCAATGATGACAGAATACAATAAAGTGTCGCAAAATAATAAACAAATGGATATAGCAAATGATTTACCTTACTAATTGCTATTTAGTTTAATATTGTCATTATGGCATAACTTCCCTGGAGAGAAATCAATTATAAAATGCAGGAGTTTCTAAATCCATCCAAAAAAAATCATAACAAGAAAAAAAACTGCATGAAAAGTTACTATGGAGAAACTTAAAATGATCTAAAAAGTACATGAAGCAAAAACTCACAGAATTGAAAGGTAAAATAGACAATTCCAAAATAAAAGCTGGATACTTGATACTCTACTTTCAATGATGAATAAAACAATTATGCAAAAGATTTCATAGGAAACCAAAGACTTGAACAACACTATAAGTTAACCAGACCTAACGTACATCTAAAGAATACTCCACCCAACAACAGCAAAATACACATTCTTCTTCTTATTATTATTATATTTTTTTAATAGAGATGTGGTCTTGCTATGCTGCCCAGGCTGGTCTCGAACTCTTGTGCTCAAGTGATTCTCTGCCATGGCCTCCCAAAATGCTGGGATTATAAGTGTGACCTGCTGTACCCAGCCAGTACACATTCTTCTAAGGCACAAATAGAACATTTTTCAGAATAAACCATAGACTAGATCATAAGCCCGGTCTCAATAAATGTAAAGGAATTAAAATCATACAAAATATATTCTCCAACTACAAAGAAAAAAATTAGAAAATAACATTGAGAGAAAGTTTGAGACATCTACAGAATAATTAAAAATTAACAAGAGTCTCAAACAACCAATGGGACAGAGAGAAAATTTAAATTTGAAAATACCATGTGATGAATGAAAATAAAAACAACATACCAAAGCTTATAGATGCAACTAAAGAAGTGCTCAGAGGGAAATTTATAGCTTTAAATGCTTTTTAAAAAAAAAAAAATCTCCACTCAACAATGTCACCTTCCACCTTAAAAAACTAGAAAAAGGGCTGGGCGTGGTGGCTCAAGCCTGAAATCCCAGCACTTTGGGAGGCCCAGACGGGCGGATCACGAGGTCAGGAGATAGAGACCATCCTGGCTAATACGGGGAAACCCCGTCTCTACTGAAAAATACAAAAAAACTAGCCGGGCGAGGTGGCGGGCGTCTGTAGTCCCAGCTACTCGGGAGGCTGAGGCAGGAGAATGGCGTAAACCCGAGAGGCGGAGCTTGCAGTGAGCTGAGATCCGGCCACAGCACTCCAGCCTGGGCGACAGAGCCAGACTCCATCTC
>NW_012099765.1:159774-183235 GCF_000951045.1 Mandrillus leucophaeus
AAAAAAAAAAAAAAAAAAAAAAAAACTAGAAAAAGAAGGGCAAACTAAAATCAAAGCAAGACCAAGGATGGAAATAATAAGGTTAAAATGAAAATAAATAAAATAGAGAAGAGAAAAACACAGAGAAAATTTTTTAAAATCACAAAAATTTGTTTGCAAAGATGAACTAAAATGACAAACCTTAGCTGGGAACAGTGGCTCACACCTGTAATCCCAGCACTTTGGGAAGCCAAGGCGGTTGGATCACCTGAGGTCAGGAGTTTGAGACCAGCCTCAACATGGAGAAACTCCGTCTCTACTAAAAATACAAAATTAGCCGGGCATGGTGGTTCATGCCTGTAATCCCAGCTACTGGGGAGGCTGAGGCAGGACAATTGCTTGAACCTGGGAGGCGGAGGTGGTGGTGAGCTGAGATCGTGCCACTGCACTCCAGCCTGGGCAACAAGAGCAAAACTCCATCTCAAAAAAAAACCCCACAAACTTTTAACTAAATTGACCAGAAAAAAATAAAATTCAAATTACAAAAATCAGGAATGAAAGAGGGATATCACAACCAACCTCAATAAAATAAAAAGAATTACAAAGAAATAATATTCATAACTATATGCTAACAAGTTAGATAACTTGGATGAAATAGAAAAATTTCTAGAAACATACAAGCTTTCAAAACTAACTCAAAAAGAAATATAAAATCTGAATAACCTTACAATAATTAAATATAATCAGTTTAGTAATTTTAAAACTTTTCACAAGTCCATGTCAAGATGGCATCACTGATGAATTCTATCAAGCATTTAAAAAAGAATCAATACCAAGATGGTTCATTATATAAAAATCAATGTAATACACCATATTAACAGAATGAAGGGGAAAAAGTTGTATGATCATCTCAACTGAGGCAGAAGGAGCATTTGACAAAACTCAACACTAATGATAAAATCACTCAACAAACTAGGAATTAAAAAAATTACTTTCCCAGAACAAACCATAAATGAAAAACCTACAGCTGATATCGTATTCAGTGGTTGAAAGACTAAAAGTTTATCCTCTAATATCAAGAAAAATTGCCTGCTTTCAATATTCCACATAGTCCTAGCAAGAACGATTAGACAAGAAAAATAAATAAAAAGCATTTGTGATGGTCAATTTAATGCGCCAACTTGACTGAGCTAAGGAACACAAAGATAGCTGATGAAATATTATTTCTGGTGTGTCTGTGAGGGTGTTTCTGGAAGAGATTAGCATTTGAATCAGCAGACTGAGTAAAGAACATCTGCCCTTACCAGTGTAGGTAGGCATCATCTAATCTGTTGAGGGACTGAAGAGAATAACAAGGCAGAAGGGACAATTATCTCTTTCTTCCTGAGGTGGGACATCCATTTTTCTCTTGCCCTCAAATATCAAAGCTCCTGGTTCTCAGGTCTTTGGACTGTAGCCTTACACCAGTTTTCCTCCCATCTTTGTTTCTCAGGCCTTCAGATTCAGATTGGGAGATACACCATCAGCTTTCCTGTTTCTCAGACCTTCAGATATGAACTGAATAACAACACTGGCTTTCTTGGCTCTCCAGCTTGCAGACAGCAGATCATGGAACTTTTCAGCCTCCATAATCATATGAACCAATTCTCATTTTACATATATATATATATAAAATTAGTACTGTTTCTCTAAAGAACCCTGATTAATACAGCATTCAAATTAGAAATAAAGGCCAGGTGCAGTGGCTCATGCCTATAATCCCAGCACTTTGGGAGGCCAAGGTGGGCGGGTCTCCTGAGGTCGGGAGTTTGAGACCAGCCTGGCCAACATGGCAAAACCCCATCTCTACTAAAAATACAAAAATTAGTCAGACGTGGTGGTGCACATCTGTAATCCCAGCTACTCAGGAGGCTGAGGCGGAGGTTGCAGTGAGTCAAAATCGCACCACTGCACTCCAGCCTGGGTAACACTGGGTCTCAAAAACAAACAAACAACAACAACAAAAAACCAAACTGGAAATTAAAAAGTAAAATTATCTTAGTTTTATGATTTTATATGTGGAAAACTCTAAAGATGTCATGAAAATATTATAATTAAGGGGCTTGGCACGGTGGCTCACGCCTGTAATCTCAGCAGTGTGGGAGGGTGAGGCAGGCGGATCACTTGAGGACAGGAATTAAGATCAGCTTGGCCAACATGGTGAAACCCCATCTCTACTAAAAATACAAAAAATCAGCTGGGCATGGTGGCACATACCTGTAGTCCCAGCTACTCGGGAGGCTGAGGCAGGAGAATCACTTGAGCCCAGGAGGCAGAGGTTGCAGTAAGCCAATATCACATTACTGTACTCCAGCCTGGGCGACAGAGTGACACTCTATCTCAAATAAATAAATAAATAAAATAACATAAGATAAAAAGAACATATGCAAGTCAATAAATGTGATACACCACATAAACAGTATTAAAAACAAAAATTACATGATCATCTCAATAGATGCAGAAAAAGCATTTGACAAAAATCCAGCATCCCTTTATGATTAAAACTCTCAGCAAAATCAGCATACAAGGGACATACTTTAACGTAATAAAAGCCATTTATGACAAACCCACTGCTAACATAATACTGAATGGGGAGAATTTGAAAGCATTCCCTCTGAGACTGCACACTCTCACCACTCCTCTTCAACATAGTACTGGAAATCCTAGCTAGGACATTCAGACAATAGAAAGAAATAAAGGGCATCCAAATCGGTAAAGAGGAAGTCAAACTGTCACTGTTTGCTGACGATATGACCATTTAATTTGAAAACTCTAAAGACTACTCCAGAAAGCTCCTAGAACTAATAAAAGAATTCAGCAAAGTTTCCAGATACAAGATTAATGTACACAAATTAGCAGCTCTTCTATACACCAACAGCGATCAAGCAGAGAAACACATCAAGAACTCAACCCCTTTTATAATAGCTGCAAAAAAAAAAAAAAAAAAAAAGGAATATACCGAACCAAGGAGTCAAAAAACCTCTATAAGGAAAACTACACAACACTGCTGAAAGAAATCATAGATGACACAAACAAATGGAAACACATCCCATGCTCATAGATTGGTAGAATCAATATTGTGAAAATGACCATACTGCCAAAAGCAATCTACAATGAAATCCCCATCAAAATACCATCATCATTCTTCACAGAATTAGAAAAAAAATTCTAAAATTCATATGGAACCAAAAAAGAATATGCATAGCCAAAGCAAGACTGAGCAAAAAGAACAAATCTGGAGGCATCACACTACCTGATTTCAAACTACATCATAAGGCTATACTCACCAAAACAGCATGGTACTGTTATAAAATAGGCACATACACCAATGGAACAGAATAGAGAACCCAGAAACTCAAATACAGCCAACTGATCTTTGACAAAGCAAACAAAAACATAAAGTGGGGAAAGGACACCCTTTTCAACAAATGGTGCTGGGATAAATGGCAATTCACATGTAAGAGAATGAAACTGGATTCTCATCTCTCACCTTATACAAACATAAACTCAACATGGATCAAAGATTTAAACCTAAGACCTGAAGCTATAAAAATTCTAGAGGATAACATTGGAAAAATTCTTCTAGACTTTGGCTTAGGCACGGATTTCATGACCAAGAACCCAAAAGCAAATGCAATAAAAACAAAGATAAATAGCTGGGACCTAATTAAACTAAAGAGCTTTTGCGGCCATAGTGGCTCACACCTGTAATCCCAGCACTTTGGGAGGCCAAGGTGGGTGGATCATGAGGTCAGGAGATCGAGACCATCCTGGCTAACACGGTGAAATCCCGTCTCCGTAAAAATACAAAAAACTAGCCAGGCGTGGTGGCAGGTTCCTGTTGTCCCAGCTACTCGGGAGGCTGAGGCAGAAGAATGGCGTGAACCCGGGAGGTGGAGCTTGCAGTGAGCTGAGATGGTGCCACTGCACACCAGCCTGGACAAAGAGTGAAACTCTGTCTCAAAAAAAAAAAAAAAGAGCTTTTGCATGGCAAAAGGAATAGGGAGCAGAATAAACAGACAACCCACAGAGTAGGAGAAAATCTTCACAATCCATACATCTGACAAAGGACTAATATCCAAAATCTACAACTAACTCAAACAAATCAGTAAGAAAAAAAATTCTCATCAAAAAGTGGGCTAAGGACATGAATAGACAATTCTCAAGAAGATATACAAATGGCCAACAAACATATGAAAAAATGCTTAACATCGCTAATGATAAGGGAAATGCAAATCAGAACCACAATGTGATACCACCTTACTCCTGCAAGAATGACCATAATCAAAAAATCAAAATACAGTAGATGTTGGCATGGATGCGGTGATCAGGGAACACTTCTACACTGCTGGTGGGAATGTTAACTAGTACAGCCACTATGGAAAACAGTGTGGAGATTCCTTAAAGAACTAAAGGTAGAACTACCATTTGATCCAGCAATCCCACTACTGGGTATCTGCCCAGAGGAAAAGAAGTCATTATATGGAAAATATACTTGCACACACATGTTTATAGCAGCACAAGTCACAACTGCAAAACCGTGGAACCAACCCAAATGCCCAATAATCATTGAGTGGATAAAGAAACTGTGATTTTATACATATATATGGATACACACACACACACACACATATATACACACACTATATATACACACACATATATACACACACTATATATATACACATATATGTATGTATATGTATTTACACAATGGAATACTACTCAGCCATAAAAAGGAATGAATTAACAGCATTTGCAGTGACCTGGATGAGACTGGAGATTATATTCTAAGTGAAGTAACTCAGAAATGGAAAACCAAATATTGTATGTTCTCACTGATATGTGGAAGCTAAGCTATGAGGACACAAAGGCATAAGAATGACACAGTGGATTTTGGGGACCTGGGGGGAAGAGTTTGAGGCAGGTGAGGGATGAAAGACTACAAATATGGTGCAGTGTATACTGCTCAGGTGATGGGCGCACCAAAATCTCACAAATTACCACGAAAGAACGAAAGGACTTACTCATGTAACCAAATACCACCTGTACCCCAATAACTTATGGAAAAATGAAAAAAATAAAATAAAATTTTGGTTTTGTTTTTGGACAGAGAAAAAAAATTTGTATGAGTTTTACTGATAGAGACTTCATATTATCTGCTCATTTTAACTGTCACTACCATGCTGTATATTAGATCCCCTGAACAGTAGAAAGGTGATTGTTAGGGCTGGGAGTGGGGAAAATGGAGAGATATTAATCAAAGCATACAAACTTTCAGTGATAAAATGAATAATGCAACATTTTTGAACCTTGTGGGAAAGAGATGAATTAGAGGGCTGCTCCTTACAAACTGGGGGTTGGTGGAGGGCAGAGGAACTGAGACTCTCTATTCCACAGTGGACATTTTATTTGTTTTGATATTCACAAGATGTCCTTAGGAGTTCACCTGCTTTTTTTTGTTTTGTTTTGTTTTTTAAAGAAAGAACATTTGAAACTGCAGCAATAATGCCTTATTGGCCCAAGAGGGCTTTTTAATATCTTATCCTTCACCAGCAACTTTATAATAGGCCCTTTTCCTTTCTAAAATGCTTACTGTTAAGGGACTTATGCGCTAGTGAGTATTTGAACAAGTTAGCCCTTAATTACTCAAGATAGTTCAAAATTTATTGTGAAATGTTTGTCTAAAAAGTAATAGTTGTCAGGCACAATGGCTCATACCTGTAATCCCAGTGCTTTGAGAGGCCAAAGTAGGAGGATCGCTTGAGCCCAGGAGTTCAAGACCAGCCTGGGTAACATAGTGAGACCCCGCATCTACAAAATAAAATAGAACAAAAATTAGTCAGGCATGATGGTGCATGCCTGTAGTACTAGCTACTGGGGAGGCTGAGGCAGAAGGATCACAAGGAGTTTGAGGTTACAGTGAGTTGTGATTGTTTCACTGCACTCCAGCCTGGATGACAGAGCAAGACCCTGTCTCAAAAAGAATATATATATGTGTATATATAAAATACATACATTATATATATAAATATATGTATATATTATATATACATATATATCAATAGTGAAGTCTAAGACAGTGAATTCAGTTGAACAAAGTATAACTAAGCAATAAAATTCTGAGCTTAGTTTTCACAGGTACATAAGATAGCATTTCTTTGTTCATGAACTTCAAATCATTTCATAAACACATACCATTAAGAAAACATTTCTGGAGATGTAATTCCAGAAGGGAAAGTGAGACGTGCAATGGGAAACAACAGGAGAATGAAAAGTCTTGAGCTGAGTCCTAACTCATGAACCACAAGCCAAGTGACATTGAGTAAATTATTGAACCTCTCTGGCTTTATTGTTCTCTCTAAAAAAAATATGGATCACAATCTGTTATAGACTGAATTGTATCTCCCTAAAATTCATATGTTGAAGCCCTGACCTCCAGTGCGACTCTATTCGAAACAGGGCCTTTAAACACATAACTGAGATAAATCCCATGTGATTGGCATCCTTACAAGAAGAGACACCCACAGACCATGTGAAGACAAAGTAAGAAGGTGGTCACCTGCAAGCCAGGAAGAGACCTCAGAAGAAATCACACTTAATGACACCTTGGTCTCGGTCTTCCCAGCTCCAGATCTGCAACAAAATAAATTTCTGTTGTTTAAGCCACTCAGCCTATGGAATTTTGTTTGGCATCCCTAGCAAACTAATACATAATCGCTGTCCTGAAAATCTGGCAAGGATTCTGGAAAGAGTGGATGATAAAATAAATGTGAAAGTCCTTCGTAAACTATGAAATTTACCAAAAAGAGAAGGTACCATTATATCTCATCGGATCATCATTTGTCTTCATGTATAAGGGATAATCCACTTAAGGAAAACAGAAGACCAAAGAAAAAACAAAAATATTGGTTTATGTTTATTAGCTGATTTGTATTAGGTCAACTTCTCCCAGTTTATGTGGTCTTAGGAGATGAAGTCCACTTTATGGTCAGAACAACGAGAAGACTGATGTTACTGTAAGGACAAAGACCCTGATAAAATTGCCCAGTTATTGATGTCAGCAGTGCCATGGGTTGTAATTTATTCCTCTCTCAGAAGATGACTTGTTTCTACAGATAATAATAACAGCTAACATTTATTGAACACTTACATGTACTGTTTTCCATCTATTAGCTCAATTAATCCTCACAACAACTTTTTGGGTAGTACTGTTATTCAAAATATGAACATCTTGAGGCTGAAAGCTTGTAAGTAGAGAAACTGGGACCCAAACTGTAGTTGGTCCCTTAGTGCCTCAGCCAAATCACTGCTATGAGTTATTAAAAGTTCTTCTATAAGGCCAGGAATTACAGAAAATTTCATACAAAAATCTGCACCAATGTGATTTGGTACTATTATTTATCACCTCCAAGTATTTTCACACCTACACATACTGTGTTTATCATTACATGATGTAAATATATATTTTCATTGAAAATAGAAACATCCATAATATGCCTAAAGAGTTTATTCTATTTGACCTAAATCTATGCATGGGTAACTTCCAACAAAAGCTAGGTATTTTAAGAAGGCTTGAACAAACTGATGTGCTGTTCTATCATATTTTCACAACATAAGGGTACATAAAATCCATGTTTTTATGTATTACTCTTACTTCAACACTGATGTAAAGCTCCTAAATTTGACAAGTAAGACTATTTTAAATCAGGAAGAGACCTTTGAATAATTTGAAATGAAAAATCAGGCATATAAAATAGCTACAGAAAACACAAACATTTATAAAACATTTTGTGATCATAATGTCTACCCAGAGAATTTAAAGCATGCTAAATACATAGAATTTCTACTCTTTTGTGTTGTTTGCTTGCATTGTAGTCTGTATTTGAATAGAAGCTTCTATAACAATACAGCTGACTGAGTGTAAATTGACTACTGTCAATTAAATTGACCAGTGTCATATGAGGCTTCAGATTGTTCCAGCAGTCACATACATCTTTACCCTGTTGGTTCCTTCCTGACATCATTTAAACAGGCACATATCTAGCTAATGTTTGAAAAGCAAACTCTCTTTCTCATTATCATGTCCACCCTCTGGCCATGCCTCTACCCCTTACAGTCAAGTTCCTTGTAAGAATGGTTTATATACTCATTGGTTTCATATTCTCTCTTTCTTGTTCATACTATGTTTTATTCTCTCTGCAGCATCAGATACCAGTGCTCACTCTCTTCTTGAAACACTTTCTCCTGATTCCTGTAACATCCTCTCTTCTTATTTTACTCTTCCCTCTCTCTCTTCTCCTAGATTCCCTTTGGAGACTCCTTTTCCCTAGATTCTTCAACTCTCCTGAACTGATCTATTTCCATGACTCAAATCATCCCCTATTTCTGATGAGTCCCAAAGCTATCTGCAACAACAAATGTTTCTCTAGCTGCCTTTTCAACACCTCCACCTGGAAGTCCCTCAGACATCTTGAACTTAAAGTTTTCCTCCAGCAAACCTGGTCTTTTTTCTGTATTCCCTGATAAACACATAAATACAATCCCAATTCAAACTTTTGCTAAAGCTCAGTGCAACCTTCTGTTTTTTCCCAGGTTAAGGCAATGACCTTTAAACTGTTCTTCCTGCCTCCAGTCTTGGCCCATCTCTCCAGTCTTCACCTGATGCCAAGTAGTCATCCCAAATCACATACCCAATTGTGGTGTTCTTTTTAAAGTCCATGGTTGGTTCCCCAAAGTTTGCAAAGTCCTACATTCGAGAACGGTATACATGGTGTACACGGCCCCTCAACATGAACAACTGCTTCTCTCCCCAGTGTCACTGCTAAACCACCTCCCTCAACAGCCTCTGTACTTTAGCCAGAGTAATCTCTATTTCATTTGCATAAATCAGTTTATTCTCTCTTTCTATTGTGCCTTTGCACATACTGTTGATTTTGTTTGCAGTGTCCTTTGCACCAGCCTCTTCACTTGGCTAAATCCCTAAAAACTCAGATCAGGAGTCACAGTATCTTGGAAGACTTCTACAAAGACCCCTTCCCTTCACTCCTTCCCTGACCCCCCTAATTTTGTTTAAGTCTTCTTGTGTGTTCCCCTGGTACCCTACACATGGCTCTGTCATAGCACTTATTTTATGGTTATTCATCCATTTCCCTGGAAAGTTTTTCATTTGTTTTGTTTTGAAGACAAACTATAATGTGGAATACATTACCCTAACTTGGGTGTTTTTCCTCCACACTCACCCACCAACCCTTGGAATGCCAAGGGAGGGCTCCTCACTGCCCTCTACCAGCCACAGAACCTGACAGCCACAGAGAGGCTTTGACCCTACCGACAGTAGAGGCAGTGAAAAACAACCTTGGGATGTACTAATTATTAGAAAACTGAGGTTTGGGGAGAGAAAAGAGAAAAGGGTTGGCGAAATCATAGAGGGGGATAAAAGAGTTAAAAGGCTAGAAAGATAAAGAAAGTAGTAACCTGAAACAAGGAAGGCCTTAACTGCAGTATTTCATTTTCCAATTCTCAACTCTGCCAAAATGTTTTGTGTACATGGGTGTGTGTGTGTGTGTGTGTTTGCTTTTGGGGGAGGAAGGTTAGCAATCTAGGCAGAAACCTGGATAAGAAAGGAAATTGTTCTCCCATTCCTATCCCTTCTCCTTCCAAAGCAGGAGACAACAGAGACACCTGCAGTACTGGCTTCTGACTGGAGGACAATGACCCAGCTGATCCTTCTGACCTCTTACCTTCACAGAGAACAGTAGCCAACACACCCTGTGGCTCAAAAGCTGTAGCAGCAATTTTTTTTAATCTAGGATTACAAAATACAATGGTCTGGCACTTACAAAGTTCTCAAGAAATACTTGTTGATGGACAAACAAAGTAAACAGTCAACATGGGCAAAATGTTGATTATTGAAGCTGGGTAATGAGTCTGAAATGTTCTTAAATAGAAACTTTTTTTAAAAAGTGCAGAAAAATCCAAATTCATGTTTTGTGTAAAGTATATTTAGTAAATAGCAAATAGTTACTAAACAGAAGATATATAAAATATCCCACATTTCTGAAGGTAATAATATCAGAGTCGTCAAAAGCATGTGTGTTTAAGTTCAGCACAATGACCTGGCACATGGGAAATATATAACAAAAGCAAACTCTATATACTATGTTTTTGGCTGGTCTTGGCTTTGAGCTTTGTACTCAACAGAGTCTAAAGTCATTAGAGAACAGAGGATCCCCCTCTAATGTGACCCAGTGCCTTTATATAGCAGTGGTCACTTGACGAGTCAAAAATTTAGTTTTTCATGAAATATACAGTAAAACCTCAATTAATTGGAAGGGTTTACTTTACCTGAGTATAGAAGTGGTAGCTAGAACCTCTGAGTAGAAGCATATACATAAAATTGTTAATCTATGTTTTTTATGTATCCTTTCTCTCTCTCCTCCCAACCATATTTAATTTCACTGGTGTCCCAGCAACTAATAAAGAATCAAAGAAGCCACTGCCAAAGCATGTTATCTTCAAATGAATAAGATAGACTAGATGCACTAGAGAACAGCTAGAGAAGTGGAGGAGGCTGTAATGCATAGTTACAGGAAGGATCAGAAAGCAGAAGGGGACTCAGCTGAGATCTTTTTGACCCTCACTTCCTTGGCCCTTATAGCTGGACAAGGCTACACACAAAAGTACTGGACATTTCCCAAGGAGCCTGAAAAGAGGGTAAGGTGATTGGACATTGTGTGCAGGAGGGAAGGCACAGACTGCCACATCTCCAAGATGGAAACAAACAAAGCCAACTGGGAATTTCCCTGTGAGGGCAGTATTTGACACACCGCCGCTGTTTTATATCTGCTTGTTATAATCTTTGTTGTTCAAAGGCACGTCTACAGCCTACCATGCGGAGAATATGATTAAATCTTCCAGTTACTGCCTGGATTCTTGCCCAGCCTCAAGGCCATTATTCTGACCATTAGTTCTTGTTGTACTTAACTGTTAATGGAGAAGAAAGTATGAGGATAGGAATTGAATACATCATTGAGCCTAGAATATACCCCCAGAAGTCAGTCATTTAACAAATTTTTAATAGGAATTCATGATTAAATCCACACTTCTTTAAAAATAAATTCATAGTTAATGAAGGGCTCATTATCTTTATTTTACAAGAGTGGATAATTGAGTATTACATTTCCACATTTTGCTAATTAGGTCTTTTCAATTATTTAAATGATGGTCTATATTCTAACATTTTGAAACGAAAATGGCAGAGGGGGTTAAGGGAGGAAGAAAAGTAAAGAATATCAATTTGACTTGATTTGTATTTAATTAATGTCTCTCCAATTCTGGTGAAATAATTTATTATGTGAGAGATTTTAATAAAAACTAAAAATATTCTAATGTAAGAGAAAATATTTTATTTCATAAAAAATATTACCTAAAAACTCTCAAGTGAAAATTTCAAGTATAAAAACGTATAGAAATTAATACATGCACTTTAGATACTTTTACCTGTGTTAAATAAACAATTCTAACACACTGATTATCCTTCTAGGCTGAAAACAGATGACTAAGTCTGACAACAGAGAAAACACAACCAAAGTGTGTTTGAGCAAGATATTTAAAAAGAAATAGTAATTTAATAATAAGGGCTACCATTTATCAAGAAATCTACTGTGATCTGGGAATAGTGACTACCTCTTTATGCACTTTCTATTATTTAATCCTCTTCATAACCCCATGAATAATGTATTTTTTACTTCCTATTGTTGAGAAAAGAAAATGTGATTAACTTGTTGAAAGTCACATGACTAGTTATGAGCTATTCCTGGATATGAATATAAATTTATTTTATTCTAAAGTCCATGTGTTCATATTGCCCACAGGTTACATGTTCTACAAGGATGGGTAACAGTCTAATTTGTTCTCCATTGGCTTATGCTATGAAATATTAGTTAATTTATTCATGCTTTTCATTGCTATAAAGAATTTTTTTTCTTTTATTTAGACCAAGTCTTGCTCTGTTTCCCAGGTTGGAGTACAGTGGCACAATCTCAGCTCACTGCAACCTCTGCCTCCCAGGTTCAAGCGATTCTCCTGCCTCAGCCTCCTGAGTAGCTGGGATTACAGGCACATGCCACTATGCCCGGCTAATTTTTGTATTTTCAGTAGAGACGGGGTTTCACCATCTCGGCCAGGTTGGTCTCAAACTCCTGACCTCAGGTGATCCACCCGCCTCGGCCTACCAAAGTGCTGGGATTATAGGTGTGTGCCACCGTGCCCAGTCTGCCATAAAGATTTTATGATGCTTTAGCCATTTTTTTTAAACTGTGCACATACATTCCTAATTTTAGGAATTAATATAGCCATTTTTTAAAAATTGTGCACATACATTCCTAATTTTAGGAATTAATATAGCCATTTTTTTAAAATTGTGCACATACATTCCTAATTTTAGGAATTAATAATAGGAACTAAAAGGCAAAAGGAGAAATCACATTTATAAACTCACACGTTAGAGCAAAATGTATTTTTAAATAAAATTATTTGTTAAAGGTTATAAATTGCCAATTTATATTCACTAGGTAAGCTTTTATTTTCAAGAGGAAGAAAGGCCTCTTCCCCATTTGAGTCCCAGTTTTTTAAACTGACCTGATTACGTGGCTAAGGTATTACTGTGAGGTATTAATGTTTTCTTTTGTTTTTCCTTCCCCTTCCTCCCCACCCCTTTTCCCTCTTTCCAGAGTTTTGTTCTGTGGCATTGCCTTAGGTAAGTACATGGCAGGGCAAACAGCAGAGGTGACAGCAAATCTTCCAGATTTTCACTTTGTCAAAGTAAGAAAGACTGAACTGGGGCCATGAGAACAGAGACATCCAATTACTGTGTAATTCATGAGAGTTTAGAACTGACTCCTTGTGCACCCTTTTTCAGGCCCTTTTACTAATGGACTTTTCTCACTTGTGATGATCTGGGAGAGCGAGAGTGAGGAGAGTCTAAGAAGAGTTCAGGCTAATTGTTTTCCCACTAACCTGGCATAGGAGAGGTTCATAGAGATTAAATTATTTACAGTAAATAAAAAGAGTAATATTGCTTTACATTCTGTTCTGTAGACTGGGATTCACACTCACCACAATTATTCCTGACAACAGTCTGCCACACACCTTTCATTTTAAGCAACTGAAAAATTGTACCAACTTTTCTCTTTAAATTTGCTTTAAAAGCAAATTCAGAAAATTGCTAGAGGGTCAAGAAATTACACAGTCCAACTCCATTATTTGATAAATTGTACAAAAAGCAAACTAAGGCAAGAATCAACTGACTTTCAAAGTTCACGAAGAGGGCACTCTGGAAGTTGATAAACCACCGCACTATATAAATTCCACTACCTCTTTATCTGTAATGAAAAAAATCAAAGGTTGACTTTTTTTTTTTTTTAACTACTCACTGTATTTTTAGAAAGATGGGGCAGAACCACTGTAGAACTCCTAAACCCCACAGAACAAACAGTACATTCTGGAATGATACGCTGGCCAATCCGGCTGGCAGCCGATTGACCTGACCCAGGCAAGGGTTGGTGCATAGAGTATTTAGTTCGGCCCCCTTCTGAATGAAGACACTTTGTTAAATTCTCCAATGAGAGACGCTTAGAGGTAGGGGCGTGGAAGAGGGCCGGGGAATTTGACGCCAGATAACGGGAAGTGTGAGCTGATTGGCCGGGCTTCTCACTCCACGGCCCAGCCTTTTACGGATAGCGGAGGCCATCCATCAAAAGAATTACACCAATCAGAGTTGAAAATGCCCCCTTCTCGCGAGAAAGCCCCGCCCTCCAATATATTCCTCTGCAGGGCAGGCGCGGCCCCTTCGGCTCCGAGCTGACCCTGATCAGGGCCAAGTCGTCTCGGCTGCGCTGCCGAGACCTCCACCCAGGACAGCGCCCCCTCCCCGGGCCTCTCTCCTCTTGCCTACGAGTCCCCTCTCCTCGTAGGCCTCTTGGATCTAATATCGTGGGGTGAGGGGAGCAGGCCCGGGGAGGGTGGTTACCGCTGAGGAGCTGCAGTCGCTGTCAAGGTGAGTGGGACTGCGCGGGGGTTGACCGCCAGGTGCGGGTGGGGAGCGGGGTTGGGGACGTGGAGCGAGGAGTAGGTCTGGCCCGCGCCCTTTTCCGCAGTTAACTCTACCGCTGCTGTGAGCACAAGCCCAGGCTAGTCTGGGGCTGGAGGGGCGGAGCCGGATCCGGCCTCCTGGGGCGCCTTAGTGTCTGCCGGCCCAGTCCCAGGGAGTAGCCAGGGGAGGAAGAATGGAACCCCTGCAGTTAGAGGTTCCTCACATGACCAGCTCTGAAGATCTCCGCCTTCCTGTCTTTAGGTTGGTGTGGGGAGGGACCTTCCGTGTATCTAGGGCTTACCTTGTGCCCGGGACATGGTTGTGTTATGCACACTTAAATCAATGGAATTCCCAGGTTCACCTTTCAGACTAGGTTAGCAACACCCACCGCCCCCCGCCCCAGTGCGTGCTCTTAATGCCACCTTTTAAGTTTCCTTTCCTAACAACAATAAAAGTTGACTAATATTGAGTATTGTATGCCAAGAACTGTGCTATACTCTATAAGTAGTGAATCTTGTTCAGTCTTCACATTCAGCGACAGATATTGTTACCCTCATTTTATAAATCTAGAAATAAGCTCAAGCTCATTATTGTTCAGTTTTTTAGGCACCTACTATATGTGCTAAGCTCTTTACGTGATTTCATTTAACTCACACAAATCTGTGAGGTAGGTCATAAACCTTATCTCTACTTTATAAATGAGGAACTAAGTACAATTAAGTAACCTGAACCGTTCATGTTGTTAAAATGTGGCAGAATACTTAACTACCATCTGCTTTTCACTTTCGGTATCCTGTCTTACGGTGATTATTCGTGGTTATCTATTGACAAGGTATAAGTTGAATAAGTATTTCTTGAAGATTTGCATTTTATTTTTCTAAAAAGCATGTTTCCGGCTGGGCGCGCTGGCTCACGCCTGTAATCCCAGCACTTTGGAAGGCGGAGGCGGGCGGATCACGAGGCCAGGAGATCGAGACCATCCTGGCCAACATGATGAAACCCCATCTCTACTAAAAATATAAAAATTAGCTGGGCGTGGTGGCGCACCCCTGTAATCCCAGCTACTTGGGAGGCTGAGGCAGGAGAATTGCTTGAACCGGGGAGTCGGAGGTTGCAGTGAGCCAAGATCGTGCCACTGCACTCCAGCCTGGCAACAGAGCAAGACTCCGTCTCCAAAAAAAAAAAAAAAAAAAGAAAAAACACATTTAGGATGTGACCAACTTGTAGAAGGGAAATAAATAACAGATGGCACTTTGCAATGACTTAGATGCACTAGCCACATTGGGGGATGGGAGACTTATAAATCATTTCTTGGCCCAGTGCAAAGATGGCCAAGGAAAGCAGGAAGGACTACTTACACTCCTTGCTGGTCTTTTTTTCTATATATAGATGATAGAGGTACTGACAACAACTGACTCTCAGAAACTGCTACACCAGCTGAATGCCCTGTTGGAACAGGAGTCTAGATGTCAGCCAAAGGTCTGTGGCTTGAGACTAATTGAGTCTGCACATGATAATGGCCTCAGAATGACTGCAAGACTAAGGGACTTTGAAGTAAAAGATCTTCTTAGTCTAACTCAGTTCTTTGGCTTCGACACAGAGACATTTTCTCTAGCTGTGAATTTACTGGACAGATTCCTGTCTAAAATGAAGGTATGTTTGAAGCTACACTTTTGTAATTTTGCTCAGTGTGTTTTGGAGATGGAATTGTTACCTTTTGGCTGATACTCATAAACTTGACCTTTTTTATTTTCAGCACGTAGCCAAAACATTAATTTCATCTACTTCAGCATTAATATGATTTCTTATCATAAGAGTACATCAGGTATTAGACTTAAATTCTGAAATGAAAAATAGTCTAATATCAAGTAACTAATTGCAGTTTCCTAGTAAGAAAATTGGCTGTTTTTAAAAAACCCTTCTTGATAGGTTGGATTTGTCCATTTATTTACTATTTTTAGATATAAACAAATGTATTAGTGGCAGAAATTTATTAGAGGCTACATTGTGGCTAAGAATATATTTCTTAATCACTACCCATATATAAAATTGTAAATGTTATAGCCTTAGACCTAGTCAAGACTTGCTTATGCTTGGCATTTCCAGCTTCAGTGTACATGCAGTGGGGAGGAGAGTGTATCTGAAGGAGGAGCAACTATTTTTCTATACTAGATGAACAAGACTATGTCACTTTCAGAGCTTAACTGTTACAAATGCATCTCCCTTTCCTGTACACCTATGGTCACTGGAAGAAAAAAAGATGATGTGGCAATTAGAAGGAAACTCATATTTTAGTCCTTGGTATCTAATACAGTGTATCACAAGAAAGGACTTCAATATTTGTTGAAGATTCAAGAAATTTGCTTCAATAGACTAATTAACCTCTTGACATTTCACATGTGTAGTCACTACCTTTGAATCTATAAATGTTACATAAATGAATAATATGTAGCTGTCCCCTCAGGTATAATTCAGTCTAATGTGAGAATAAGATCATTGCTCTTATGTACAAGTCATAGTAAGAAAAGTAACTACCTTATTCTTTTAAAGAGGTATAAGTGTACTGCTGAAGAGGTTACAAGAAGAGAGAGAGCACAGAGATATTAATACTGGTAACAGCTTAGTTTCATGTGAGCTGGAAGTAAACAACTGGATAAAGTTTTGACTGTGCCTCATACTGCAGACATTCAGAAAATTAAATGATAAAGATTACTAGTGGATAGAACCCTTAGAGGCAGAGTAAACAGTATATGCCATAGTATTTTAAAACTGTTTTATATGTGTTCCCACAAAGACAAGAGCCTGGAAAAAATACAACATCCTGGAAAGAAATGGCTTATTTTGTAAATAAGCCATAAAGTATTTCAGTCCTCATATATCTTTGACTAGTTAACTTATTTGATCAAACTAGAACAATGTTTACTTATACTTCTACAGTGATTAAAAAAAAAACACAATTTTTCTATGCTGAGCCAAACATACTGAAACTCAGTCCAGTTACTCAAAAATTGCTTCTAAGTGGGGTCCATAGTGTTGACAGGCTATAGTTTAGGTATGAGTGGATTGTGTTAAGTCCATCACAGCTAAGAAATAAACCTCAGATATACATTTTCAAACTGTTGGGTCTGAGTTCTAGATTATCCTTTATGTTTTAATTGAAATAAGGTAGAGTCATGGGCTTACTGGTTTTGTTTTTTGTTTTTTTAGGTACAGCCCAAGCACCTTGGGTGTGTTGGACTGAGCTGCTTCTATCTGGCTGTAAAATCAATAGAAGAGGAAAGGAATGTCCCATTGGCAACTGACTTGATCCGAATAAGTCAATATAGGTTTACGGTTTCAGACTTGATGAGAATGGAAAAGATTGTATTGGAGAAGGTGTGTTGGAAAGTCAAAGCTACTACTGCCTTTCAATTTCTGCAACTGTATTATTCACTCCTTCAAGAGAACTTGCCACTTGAAAGGTAAGTGACCTTTGTTTTGAACAAGAGAGATCTGGAAATCAGAATGGTATTGTATGGATATTGCATAAAATCAGTATCCTCATAGAATTCTAATAAAAATAAGTAAAATGACAGCTGTGGCTCCGTGAACTTTAATGTCCATCATAAGTGAGAAAATGTTCCATTGCCAATAGCTTCATTAAAGCTAATTCTTGGGATTAAAGTACATTTTGACTTTTATAGAAACTAGTAAGAAAGCATTTAGCACAAATTTATGGAAAAAAGGACCTTCAGTAGATGTTGAAATATTTATTAAAGCTAAAAGAAAATAAATATTGATATCTGTGGCATAGTACTGTTCATTTTAATTTTTTGGCCCAAATCATTTAAAACTCCCATGTGGTGCCTTAAGAAGTTAGTATCTCTGATGGAAGGGGAATTCCTTTAAATAGTTCACTTGCTATGATAAATGTGCGTAAGCTTCACTTTAAAACTTGACTTCAGTGTTTTTCTAAAAACATCTTTTGACTAGATGTAATATTATCTAATAAAAGTAATACCATTTTCTTTTTAAAGGAGAAATAGCATTAATTTTGAAAGACTAGAAGCTCAACTTAAGGCATGTCATTGCAGGATCATATTTTCTAAAGCAAAGGTAAATATTTTATAAAGATTACGCCTATTTTGTGACCTGTTTTTATATTTGGCATTTACTTTAAATTTATCTCTTTTAGCCTTCTGTGTTAGCATTGTCTATCATTGCATTAGAGATCCAAGCACAGAAGTGTATAGAGTTAACAGAAGGAGTAGAATGTCTTCAGAAACATTCCAAGGTATGTCAAGGACGTAGCGTAAATCCTATTAACAGCTGTAAAAGAAACTAAACCCCTTCTATCTCCTGAAGTAAAATGAGATGTCATATGTTTATTTGAAACTTAAGAAGCTATCCTTAAATTTTTTTAATGAGCAAAGACACATGTTCATAGGATTCCTTTTATTAATGTAGTTAAATAAGGTGGGACTTACTTTGAGTAATAATTTTTTTAATTTATGTACAGATAAATGGCAGAGATTTGACCTTCTGGCAAGAGCTTGTATCCAAGTGTTTAACTGAATATTCATCAAACAAGTGTTCCAAACCAAATGTTCAGAAGTTGAAATGGATTGTTTCTGGGCGTACTGCACGGCAATTGAAGCATAGTTACTACAGAATAACTCACCTTCCAACAATTCCTGAAATGGTCCCTTAACTGGTAAATTTGGTCCGTTATTATTCTCCAGATACAGAAAATTTTCTAATGCCACAATTTTCAACTGAAAAAGAGTAATTATCTTCAAAATAAACAAAATGGAGTTGGAATAGTAAAGGGGGAGATAACATCACTGATCTAGTCAACTAATATTTGAAGGCCTTTACTATATACAAGGTACAACACCTTAGGAGTAAGGAATTATCCAACCTCTGATACATACGTTAGCCATTTCATTAAATTTTCAGCTTAGAGAACAGCATCCTCCTTGTAGCACTAAAATCATGCTTTTTTTTTTAATTGTACATGATCTTGCTGTATGTAGACCCAAACTCTGACTCATTTAAAATTACATAAGCTGAGCAGGACAACAGCACCAGAAGTCTGAACCATGTATGAACTAATTTGAGACTGTTCACTTATAAGCAAAATCAATATGAACTTGAATATTGTACTTAAAAGAAAAAGTAGGATATGATAGATAGTCTCTACATTGGGTATCTGGAAACTGTCAGAATGTATCAACACTATAGTAACCTATCATTACTATAGCAGCTGGACTACTAAAAAGTAGTTATATGCATAAAAAATGTAAACTTGCTTTCTGCATATGTGATATACATTCTTGCCATCTAAATTTCCTAACTCAGTGATGATTTATTTACTCTAAACTAAATGTTAACATTTAATACATCTACATATGATTATGAATATTAGATATGAACATTTCATATCTAATATTTAGTATTTAGGCAGACTGGCTTCTGTTAAGTTGGATTTTGTTTTCTTTATTTAAATAGGATTATTACAGCACCAAAAAACTTCGCTGAAGCCTTTCTCCACAACCTTGTTCTATGGATTCCATAATGTTACAATGGATTTAAGCTATGAAGCCTCAAAACATCACAAGATAAGCATGATGGTCTCAGACTTGGGAAAACTGCCTAATATTACGCTGTAGTAGAATTATGTTTAGCTTTGAATTCATCTGTGAAGCATTCAAATCAAAGCTAAAAGCCTAAATGTGAAATGCTAATGACAAGCCTGAGAAGGTAAACTGTGAATCTTCATTTCTATCATTGATCTAACTTTAGATATTGGATCAATATATTTAGATGGTATTGAAAATGGTATTGGAGGAGTCACACTAATACTATCAACTATCAGTCTTCCCACAGCTTCAATCACTCTCATTATTCTAATCCTACTCCTACTTAATTTAAATATTAAATTTTAAGTTATGAGGTTTATGTCAAAAGGAACATTTCACAAATGCACTTTTAAGGCACAATAAGGGTTAACATTCTAGGCAGTATAAACACATCCCATAATGCAAGTAATAGATAATCTAGAGATGTGGACTTTATTGCTATATGGGAATTACATTTAAATTTGAGGGCATTTTATATAAAGAAAAATACAGACCTATAAAGTTTGGCATATTCATTAAGTTATCTTTTAATATTTTTTTCTAGAAAACAGGTGACATTTGTATCTACAATAAAAAATTTTTATACAGATCCTACTGTCGCAAACTGAATCCCATCAAGAAAATCAGTTTCTATTGTATTAGTAACTCAAAATAAATTACCACTTCGAAAACTTGCTTTCCCACACTAAGGTAAGTTCAGGCTAGATTCAACACTCCAGAAGTTTTTTTACTAAAGACTTTTTTCAGTTAGAAGTGATGGCAGTTTTATTAAAAGAGAATATACTTCCACTGATGCCCTTACTGTGCAAAAAAAGTCTTAAGAAAAGCAAGTAGACATCTTCATAACTATGAATGAAGCTGCTGAGGTAGTGTTTAGGATTCTCCATGTCAGTTAGTGAGTGTAAGAAGTACTGTGTTAAAGTGTTGTAAACAGTTAGTGCAATGTATAGCCTGAGTCTATTCAGAATGGCTGTAACCAATTTGACATCACGTTATGGATCAATACACAATGAAAAACCAAAGAACCACGTATATCTTATTCTTAACTTTTGTAAACCATGTTTTATGGGTAACTTTTCAGTTTTCTCAAAAGGCTGATAAATTTCAGTATTTTGAATACATCATTGTTAATTTTGAGTTGGCAGAGGTAAACTAACCAACTACCATTATGTTTTAGTACTAAGGGATATACCTTTCAATAAAGTTACTGAAATTCAATCCTTTGCTGGGTGGCTTTTTTCTCCTCTGATTTAATTAACTGTTTTAGCAGTATGGTAACAGAACATTATAAAAAGCTATCTCTACTCAGTATATTTAAATTTAGTGCTAAATTTAGATGCATAGTACCAGAAACAATAAAATCCCTATTAATAGTATGATTATTAGCTGACACTTTACTTTTTGTTTTTTCTGAGACAGGGTCACTCTTGTCACGCAGGCTGGATTGCAGTGGTGCGATCTCAGCTCATTGCAGCCTCTGCAGCCCAGGCTCAGGAGATCCTCCCACCTTAGCTTCCAAAATAGCTAGGATTACAGGCACTTGCCACCGCACTCAGCTAATTTTTTTTTTTTTTTTTTTTTCTGTAGAGACATCACTGTGTTGCCCAGGCTGATCTCCAACTCAAACTCTTGGGCTCAAGTGATCTGCCCACCTCGTTCTCCCAAAGCGCTGATATTACAGGCATAAGCCACTGTGCCTAGCCTCTAATGTTTTTTTAATAGACATAGAATGATGACAAATAATTGTTTAATGTGCATTAAAAGTTGGTGTTTATGCATTATTAATCCTGTTTATCACTCAGATTCATCACTGCTATGGATGCTATTTTTTTTTTGAGACGGAGTCTCGCTCTGCCGCCCAGGCTGGAGTGCAGTGGCCGGATCTCAGCTCACTGCAAGCTCCGCCTCCCGGGTTCACGCCATTCTCCTGCCTCAGCCTCCCGAGTAGTTGGGTGGGACTACAGGCGCCCGCCACCGCGCCCGGCTAGTTTTTTGTATTTTTTAGTAGAGACGGGGTTTCACCGTGTTAGCCAGGATGGTCTCGATCTCCTGACCTCGTGATCCGCCCGTCTCGGCCTCCCAAAGTGCTGGGATTACAGGCTTGAGCCACTGCGCCCGGCTTGGATGCTATTCTTAATACATATTTATTCTTAGTTTCAGCCCAGTTGAAGTTTTGTGCAAGCCCTCTTACCTAATTAAACAGCATTTCAGCAGCATGGTTGCTAATGCCAAGTAACCACCATGTGTTATGTTAGCCTGCTTGGATCAACTGTAATTATTATTCTAATTGAAGCAATTAATATGATTTTGAACTGTTCATGTTCAAACTCACATCCTGTAAAGGCGACACTACAAGGAGTTACTGATGAAAGAAAAATTGTTCATAAAAGCCTCCTTTTATAACTGACTTGCCTTAGACTTATTTAATAATTTTTCATAGTATTTTTTAAAAAGGTATCTGAACCTTGTATGTAACAATTATGAGACATCCTATCTAAAAACATATTTTCGATTTAACATTTGTGGCTGGCAGTGATAATTTTTACTGTCTGGTACTATGAATCATCTCATTAAAATCCTCTCAACTGAATGAGGTTATCCCAATTTGCAAATGAAATAGAGAGACAGACGCTAATGATTTGCCCCTGGTCTATACCTGGTACTTGGAGGTAGGATTCAAAGCCAGGCAGTTCTAACTTCAGAGGCTGTGCTCTTAACCACTCCGTACAGTACCTCTCAAAATAGAAGATTAATTGGACTCAAGTGAAATTGCTTGTATAATTTTTAATCAAAACTATATTCTGGCCACATTAACTTCTGTGCTGTCATCATGATCATAGAATAATAACACTCAGAATTTCTCTATACTAATAGAATAACTTTGATAAAATGTTATTATTTATTAAACCTTTTTTTCAGAAACCAAAAAACAGTAAACATGAGTCAAATAAGATGAATTAAAAGATAAGCCAATTTTTAAGGCCAAGTGCAGTGGCTCATGCCTGTAATCCCAGCACTTTGGGAGGCTGAAGGGGACGGATCACTTGAGGCCAGGAGTTCGAGACCAACCTGGCCAACATGGTGAAACCCCATCTCTACTAAAAATACAAAAAGCAGCTAGGTTAGGTGGCACACACCTGTAGTCCCAGTTACTCTGGAGGCTGAGGCAGAAGAATTGCTTGAACCTGTGAGGCAGATGTTGCAGTGAGACAAGATCACACCACTGCACTCCAACCTGGGCAACAGAGTAAGGCTCTTGTCTCAAAAAATAAATTAAAAAGCCACTTTTATATTCATCAAAGTAGAGTTAGGAACAACCAAAACTGCCAAGGATAATTAGGGACATTATGTAATGATAAAATTCACCAAGACAGTGCTAAAAGCAAGCACGTATTATCAGATCTTAAAAATACATGAAGAGACCAGGTGCAGAGGCTCATTCATGCCTGTAATTCCAATGCTTTGGGAAACCAAGGTGGGAGGATTGCTTGAGGCCAAGAGTTAAAGACCAGCCCTTTTAACTTAGGGAGACCCTATCTCTCCAAAAAAAAAAGTAAAAATTAGCTGGACATAGTGATGAACATCTGTAGTCCTAGGTACTGGGGAGCCTGAGGTGGGAAGACTGTCTGAGCCCAGGAGTTTGAGGCTGCAGCGAAGCATGACAGAGCCACTATGCTCCAGCCTGAGTGACAAGGTAAGACTCAAAAAAAAAAAAAAAAAAAAAAAA
>NW_012099765.1:183285-236863 GCF_000951045.1 Mandrillus leucophaeus
AAAAAAAAAAAAAAAAAAAATGAAGCAAAAATTGGTAGCATTAAAAGGAGGACTGGACAAATTTTCATTTACTGTTGGAGACTTAAACATTCCTCTCTCAGTAGTCTATAGAATTAATACAGAATTAGCAAAGATGTAGAAAAATGGAATAATCCTAATAACCAGCTAGATTTAATTGACATAAAACCCTTCCACCTAAAACAACAGAATAAGCATTCTTTTCAAGTACACATGTAACACTCACCAAGATAAACCACATCATGGGTCTTAAACCTTAACAAATTTAAAAGAGATGAAATCATACAAAGTATGTTTTTTGACCATAATATAGAAATCAGTAACAGCAAGAAAATCTCCAAACACTTGGAAATTAAACAACACACTTCTAAATAATTCATGATTCTACAGAAAAGTCTCAAAAAATATTTTTAAATAAATGAAAATATCATTGTGCTTGGAATACAGCCATGCTGGTGCTGTAATTTATAACAATCGACTGCTTTTTACTAAACAAGAAAAAGGTCTTGAATTAATACTCTAAGCTCCCACTTTAAGAAACTAGGAAACTCTAACTGGGTGTGGTGGCACACCACTATAGTTCCAGCCATTCAGAAGGCTGAGGTAGGAGGATCATGACCCTGCGAGTTTGAGGCTGCAGTGAGCTATGATCATAACACTACTCCAGCCTGGGTGATGAAGTGAGACCAGTCTATTTAAAAAAAGAAAAAAAGTCCAAACTAAACCTAAAGCAAGCAGAAGGAAGAAAAAAAAAAAAAACGAAGCAGAAAATCAATGCAATTGTAAACAATAGAGAACAATCAAAACAAAAACTAATTTTTGAAAAAAGTAGTAAATTTGATAAACCTCTGGCAAGATTGACAAAAAAAGAGAAGCTGCCAATCTTAGGAATCAAAGAAAAGATAACAGTATAGATCCTCATTAGAACAACACAAAGAAAATACCATGAACAACTCTATGCACATAGGATTAGATGAACCAATTCCTTGAAAGGCACACAGTACCAAAACTTAACTAAAGTAAACTTCAATAAATTCTCTATTTTTAAAAATTGAACTATTGTTTAAAACCTTACTAGCAAATTCATAAAATATTTAAAGAAGACTTAACACAAATTCTACAAATCTCTTCCAAAAAGAATAATCACTTTGCAATTCATTTTACAAGACCAGAATTAACATGATACCATACCAAGATAAAGATAATACAAGGGAAAAAAAAAATTGCACAATATCCAAAATGAACACAGACATAAAAATCCTCAAAAAATAAAAATCTAGATACATAAACTGAATAATGTACCACGACCAAGTTTGGGGTTGGGAGGAAATATAAGCTGTTTCAAAATTCTGAAATCAATCAATAAAATCCATGATTTTACCAGTCTAAAGAAAAAAAAAAAATGACCACACTGATACAGAAAGAGCATAGAAAATTCAATATCCACTCATGAAACTCTGCTAACAACAAATTAATAGATGGGAACTTGCTCAACATGACAAAAGGGAATTTACGAAAGGCCTACAGCTTGCATACATAATGGTCAAAGACAATGCTTTCAAAATCCTAAGATCCAGAACAAGACTGGGATGGCCACTTTCTCCACTGTATTGTTCTGGCCACTGCAATCAGGCAAAAAATATCAAAGGCCCACAGAATAAAAAGGATAAAATAAAACTGTTCCTATTTGTAGTTTATGTAGAAAACTTAACAAGTTAACAACAAAATAACTCCCAAAACTAATAAAGTTTAGCAACGTCACAGGATACAAGGTCAACAAACAAAAATCAAACACATTTGTATATACTAGCAATGTGCAATTGGAAACCCACGTTTCAAAAATAATACAATTTAACAATCGTTCCCCCAAAATGAACACTGTGGAATATAGGCTGAAAAATGACATAAAATGCTGATAACTGAAATCAAAGAGGTCCTAAATAGATACCTCATGTTCATGGATTGGAAGACAAAATTGCATTCAAAACCCCAGTAGGATTTTTTGTAGATACAGAGTAGCTAATTCTAAACTTCATATGAAAGGCAAAGAAACTAAATTAGTCAAAACAATTTTGAAAAAGAATAAAGTTGAAGGAATTATGGTGCCCAGTTTTAAGACTTACTATAAAGCTATGATAATCAAGGCAATGTGGTATTTATGAAAGGATAAACACATAGATCAATGGAATAAAGTCCAAAACTAGACTCACATAAATAGCAATTGATTTTTGACAAAGGTGAAATGACAACTCAATGGGAAATAGACAATTTTTCAACAGATGATTTTAAAACAACTGAACATCCATATGCCAAAACATAAACCTAAATTTCACAGCTTATACAAAAATTAACCTAAAATGGATCACAGATCTAAATGTAGAACTTATAAGACTTTTAGAAGAAAAACTCCATAGGCTGGGCACGGTGGCTCATGCCTGTAATCCCAGCACTCTGGAGGCCGAGGTGGGCAGATCACTTGAGGTCAGGAGTTCAAGACCAACCTAGCCTATATGGTGAAATCCCATCTCTACTAAAAATACAAAAAAAAAAAAAAAAAAAGGGCTGGGAGTGGTGGGCACACCTGTAGTCCCAGATACTTGGGAGGCTGAGGCACAAGAATCACTTGAACCCAGCAGGCAGAGGTTGCAGTGAGTAGAGATTGTGCCACTGCACTCCAGCCTGGGTGACAGCGAGAGTCTGTCTCAAAAAAAGAAAAGAAAAAGAAAAATTCTTCATGACCTGGGGTTAAGGTTCCTAGACATGACACCAAAAACGTGATCCACCAACGGCATGATGGATACGACTTCATCAAAATTAAGTCTGTGCTTCAAAAGACACTATCAACAAAGTAAAAGGAGAATAGGAGAAATTACAAATCATATACCCAATAAAGGACTTGTACCCAGAATATATAAAGACCCTTACTACTCAATAAGACAACAACCAAAAAATGGGTAAAGAATTTGAATAAACACTGCTTTAAGGAAGATACCCAAATAGCCAATAAGCACAAGAAAGAACGCTCAACATAGTCATCAGAGAATAGCAAACCAAAACTACATAGATATACCATTTCATATCTACTAGAATGACTAAAATCAAAATGTCAAGTAAACAAGTGTTGGCAAGGATGCAGAGAAATTGGAACCTGTGTACACTGCTGGTGGGAAAGTAAAAAGATGTAGCTGCTTTGGGAAACAATGACAGCTCCTCAAATGATTAACATAGTTATCATATAACCTAAAAATTCTACTCCTAGGTAAGAAATGAAAACACATATGCACATAAAAACTTGTACACGTTTATAGCAGCTTTAGTCAGGACAGCCAAAAGCTGGAATTACCCAAAATGTCCAACTTACAAATGTATAAACAAAGTGATATAGCCATACAATGAAGTATTATTCAGACATACTAATGAATGTGCTGATACATGCTAGAATATAGATGAACCTCTTAAGACATGTTAAGTGAAAGAAGCCAGTAACCAAAGACCACATACTAAGATTCCATGTACATGAAATGTCCAGAATAGGGAAATCCATGAGATGAAAAGTGGTGGATGGCGGGGGATGACGGGAGGATAAAAGCTAAACTATACGAGGTTTCTATCTGAGATGATGAAAACATTCTGAAATTGATTATTGGAATGGTTGCATTTATCTGTGTATACACTAAAAGCTACTGAATTACACACTTTGAATGGGTGAAATGTATGTTGTTACAATAAAGCTGTTTTTCTTAATTACATATGATCCCATTTATGACATGCTTGAAGACAAAAATATGGAGACAGGGATTAGATCAGTGGTTTCCAAGGTTTAGGGGCTGGGAGTAGGGTGTGACTATAAAGAGAGCATAAGAGTTCTTATGGTGATTGAATGCTTCAATATCCTGATTGTGGAGGTGTTTACACATATCTGTACTTAAAATTCACCAAACTATACACCAAAAATGTTAATTTTACTTTGTTTACTCAAAATAAAAAATTTTGTTAAGTGTCAAAGAGAATAAACTTAAAAGAAAAATAGACTCTTCCCTGACAATTCATTCTTAAAATGAGCAAGACAGGAATCATAGGGTGAATGGACTGCCATGGCCTGGAGTGAGGTGTTAGGGTCCAGGCAGGGTGAGGAGGAGGATATCCCTGCTCAGCAAAGGATGCGAAGCCTAAGCAGGGTGAGGAAGACATTCATGTGGAGAGATGACCTACAATAGAGAATCAGGCCAGGCGCAGTGGCTCATACCTGTAATCCCAGCAATTTGGGAGGCCAAGGCAGGTGGATCACCTGATGTCAGCAGTTCGAGACCAGCCTGACCAACATGGAGAAACCCCATCTCTACAAAAAATTAAAAATTAGCCAGGTGTGGCGGTACATGCCTGTAATCCCAGCTACTTGGGAGACTGAGGCAGGAGAATTGCTTGAACCCAGGAGGCAGAGGTTGCAGTAAGCCGAGATCACGCCACTGCACTCCAGTCTGGGCGACAAGAGTAAAACTCCAACTCAAAAAAGAAAAAAATACACACAAATAGAGAATCAAATAGGAATCAGGTTTCTCACTGGTACTGAAAGGGGTTATAAATATGGAAAGGGAAAAAATGAAAATGAAGCCCACAGAATTAGAATTTACATGTGAACTCATGGTTTTCAATATACACAGATGCAGAAATACAGATGTAAAGACATGCATTATATATACACACCAACAGCAATTGCACACTAGCACAGATCTTGGCTTTTAAATATTACCCACTAAAGAGAACCCAGGCTCTACGGAAAAATGGCTGATTCTTGGGTTAGGTCAAGGAGAGCATGAGAAGCCTGGTATATCTTATGCCAGAGAGTAACAAATTGATTGAATAATGATGGGAACATGTCAGAAGGACACAGAGGCCACCCAAAATGGACTTCTACCAGCCAAATGTACAATAATTTTGAGCATCAATGTAATGAGAATAGGTTTTTAACCCACTGAATAAAATAGAAAATAATGAGATTATAAAGATATGATAAATTTAAAGTCTGATGAGAAATAAGGTAGTATTTTGCAACTATCTTCTCAAAAAATAATTATAAAAATAACTACAGTGGAGAAGTCTGGTAGACACTACCTTAATCAGTCATCTAAGAAACACCATCAGAAATGAGACAAATTGAAATTATTAAACTATGACAAGATGTACTTCTATCACATTCCTGCCAAAGATGAATAACCTCAACCTAATCATGAAGTATCGGACAGAACTCAAAATAAGGGATGTTCTACAAAACTAGCCCATAATTGTCAAAAGCACTAAGTTGTAAAAGGAACAAAATGAGAACTTGTTCCAGAATGAAGTAAACTAAGGACAGCTGACATTTAAATGGAAGGCATGATTCTGACTGGATCCTCTTGCTATACGGACATTATCAGGACAATTGGCTCAATGTGAATGAAGTGAAGGTCTGAGGATTAGTGGGTGGTAACATGTTAACGGAAATTTCCTGATTTTAATGGTTGCATTCTAGTCATGTAAGATAATTTGAAGCAAACAGTAATCAGTAATGAGGAATCATTGTCTTCAACTAATTCACAAATGGTTCAGAAAGAAAAGAATTATCTGTAACTTTTCTATGCATGACATTTAAATTTTTTTCAAGAGTTAAAAAGGGCAAAATATAAATAAAAAGGACATAAATAGGATATTGAATGTCTATAGACAATTCCTACCTATATGCCTAAATCACTTAAGATAAAAACAATGCCACTGATATACAATTAGTGACCTTCACTTTCTGCCACAAACAAAGGACTCACCTAATTACCATGTTCACACTTCTCTTTTGTGTTAATCCACGTCTACTGTTAGGCTTTTAACTATTTTTAAACTTCTTGACATAAAGTAATCCCTCAAGTAATAATATTCTTTAAGAAATTTTCATTACCTCTTATTTAAAATACATTTATGGACTTTTTCTTAACATTGTTTTCAGCACTATAATTTTGTTTGAATTGTTATACTTAGACAAAGGGGTACACAATTCCTATTTAGAAAACTTTATTGAATATCATACTTATCAAAAGAAAAAGTTAATTTTCCCCAAAGGCACCCTTCATTTCACATGATCTATACTCTAATGTTCTTTTGTATTAAAAATATGGTTAAATATGGAATTAGTAAAATGCAGCATATAAAACTTCATGCTGAGCAAAAACAAGTCCAAAACAACTTTACCATATATCCATAGAATAGTTCCCACAGTACATTTCCTACGTAAATCATGTTTGAATGCAATTTTTAGAACCATTTTAAAATATATTTTGCAATCTGTTAACTGTAGGCATCCACATTTTTCTTCCATTACATAATCTGTTTCTCTGATTAAGCTGGCAATATCTGCTAGGATCCACAGAATGCAGGAAAAAAAAGCAGTTATTTCTCAAGGTTTGAGAAATCTGGTCCACCTTTAGTGTAGTTTCCTGAGATTTCTGCTCCACTGAAGTCAAAACCAGGATTCTAAAAGATATAAAAATATATAATGAAATAAAACCTAAAAGGAAAAATACAAGTACAAACTGGCAATTGATAAAAAAGATATATAAATGACCAATAAATACATGAAAATATAACAGACTTCACTGTTATCACCAAAATAATATTTAAAACTATGAAGCATTTTTCAACTCTCCTAGTTATAAATATTTAGAAATCATACGTATACTACAATGTTGGCAAGTGTATGGGGAAACATATACTTCAATAAAAGTCCGTAGATAGATTTAATAGCTAGTATTTTAATTTTTTTAATTTATTTATTTTTTTGAGACGGAGTTTCGCACTTGTTGCCCAGGCGGGAGTGCAATGGTGCAATCCCAGCTCACCGTAACCTCCGCCTCCCGGGTTCAAGAGATTCTCCTGCCTCAGCCTCCCGAGTAGCTGGGATTACAGGCATGCACCACCACACCCAGCTAATTTTATATTTTTAGTAGAGACGGGGTTTCTCCATGTTGGTCAGGCTGGTCTTCAATTTCCAACCTCAGGTGATCCGCCTGCCTCTGCCTCCCAAAGTGCTGGGATTACAGGCGTGAGCCACGGCACCCGGCCTATAGCTAGCATTTTTTGAGAGCTTTCTATGTGCCACACAAATCTCTAAGAGCTATATATATGTAAGACATTTAACCCTCACAACAATCCTGTAAAGTAGTATGTTAGGCCTTAGTCTTTTTGGTGGGCTATTTCATTTATCCAACAAACATTTGTTGAGCTCCTACTGTTTGGAAGACCATTAGAGGTATGTAGAATTCAAGAGTGAAAAAAAAACAAAAATCCCTGCTCTAGCGGAACTTAACATTCTAGCAGGAGGAGACAAACCATAAATCAACCAGTACAGGGGCTGGCAGGCTTTTTAAAGAACTAGGTAGTAAACATTTCAGGTTTTGCAGGCCACATGGTCTCTAACACAAATACTCAACTATCTGAAAGACAATATACAAACAAATGAGCATATATGTGTTCTAGAAAAGCTATAAAACAGGTAGTGGGCCAAATTTGGCGCAAAGCCTGTAGTTTGCCAACCCCTGATCTAGTGTTAAAAGTTGGTAAGTGATAATAGAAAAAACAGGATAAGGGAAATAAAATGATAATATTTAAATGGGATGATCAAAGTATGCTTCATTGAGCAATGATATGAAAACATAAAAGCCAAACTGTGGAAGAAGAGCATTGCAGTCAGAACGATAGCAAAGGGATGGGCTGACATGTTCTTTAAGGAACAGCAAACAGGCCAGTATGGCAAAAGCAGAATCACTAAGAGGGACAGCAGTAGGGGAGGAGGTAGTCAAGGAGATAATGGAATAACTGAACAGATATGGCCTTGTAAGAGATAGAGAAATGACTTGCAGAGTTTGAGAAGTGGCATGATATGACTTGGATTTTAAAAGAACTGCTCCAACTGGCCGGGCGCGGTGGCTCATGCCTGTAAGCCCAGCACTTTGGGAGGCTGAGGTGGGCGGATCACGAGATCAGGAGATTGAGACCATCATGGCCAACACAGTGAAACCCCATCTTTACTAAAAATACAAAAAAATTAGCCATGCGTGGTGGCGGGAGCCTACAGTCCCAGCTATACATGAGGCTGAGGTAGGAGAATAGCGGGAACCCAGGAAGCAGAGCCTGCAGTGAGCAGAGATTGCACCACTGCACTCCAGCCTGGGTGACAGAGCGAGACTCCGTCTCAAAACAAAACAAAAACAAAAACAGAAACAAAAAAACTGCTATTTTGGGAAGACTATGGCAAGAGTAAAAGTGAGAAGACTAATTAGAACGTTATTAGAGTAATCCGGGCAAGACATTAGAGGTGGTCCAGATCTGAATGGTAGTAGAGCTGGTGGTGAGAAGTGGTTAAATTCTAAATATATTTGGAAGGTAGCATCAACAAGATTTCCTAATACACTGGATAGAGTATGAGAATGATGTAAGAATCAGAGATGAGTCCCAAATTTTTTTGACCTGAACTACTAGTTTTCATCAACTGAGATGAGAAGGCTACGGGTAAAAGCAAATATAGACGGATTGTTAGGGTGTTCAACTTGGACATGTTGAGCTTAATATACATTAGATAGCCAGGTGGAGATGTTGAATAGGCAACTGGGTATGCAGGTCCTAAATTCAGAAAAAAAGTCTAGGCTAGAGATATACATTTGGAAATCATTATCATAAAGATGCACATTATCAAGTGCTACAATCTAGTAATTCCTCTCCCAGATATTTATCTTAAAGATATCTTAGAACACTTGAGTAGTTTCACAGAGATGAAAGCACAGCTTTGTTTAAAATAGAGAAAAATGAAGAAATCTAAATCATATTAAAGGCAAACAGCTAAATCATGATAACACATCCAAACTACAGAATACTCTGAAGCAGTTAAAAAGAATGAGTTTTATACCTATGTACTAGTACAGAAAGAGACCCACGGCATATTATTAAATAAAAAAGCAACAAGAAGAACAATACACACAGTGTGATCCTCCATTTATGCTAAAAAACAAAACAAACAACAGCCAACATATGAGATGAAAATGAGACAGATGAAGAATGGTGGTGAAGGGGCCTTTTACTTTTACACTATGTAAGTCTATATTGATTCAACTATAGTAAGAGTTTATTCATGCATTACTGATGTACATAAAAGTAAGCTTAAACTCACAAATCACAGCAATACAAATAAATTCCTCTCAAGAAAATCTTTTGAAAAATCAAATCCATACAAGGCCATTATTCTAACCATTCACTTAAAAAATTCTTCTAGAAAATGTTTGTAACTCTTCATAATGACATTTGAGTTTCAATTTCAAATAGTATTTATTCGATGATTTTTATATATTTAATTACACATACTCATACACTTCATCTGACTTACTTCTTTTTGGAATCTCTCTAATGTAAGCTTTCTCTGCATTTGGTCTTGCACCCAAGGATCCGCTGCATATTCAGATTCTAGTAGAGAAGTCCAACAATTTGCTGCATCTCTCTTTGTCTTTGTGAGAACAATACGAACCATTTTTCTATCCTCTAAAAAAAACACACACACAAAGAAATTAGAGTTCTTCATCAAGTTGGTTTTTTTTTTTTTTTTTTTTTTTTGAGACAGTCTCACTCTGTCGCCCAGGCTGGAGTGCAGTGGCGCGATCTCAGCTCACTGCAACCTCCGCCCCCACCCCGGGGTTCAAGTGATTCTCCTGCCTCAGTCTCCCTAGTAGCTGGGATTACAGGCATGCGCCACCATGACCGGCTAACTTCTGTATTTTTAGTAGAAACGAGCTTTCCCCATGTTGGCCAGGCTGGTCTCAAGAAGTTCTTCATTAAATTTTATATTTTCAAAAACCACTAAGTAATCTTTTCTCCCCCCAGTAGGTAATTTTGACATACAACGGTTTTCAACACATTTCTATTGCTTTATCTTTCAAAACTGCAAAGACAAAAAAGACCTAATACAAAAGGGGAAAAGATACCAAGACAAAATTAATTTTAAAAAAAGATTTGATGAATTATAGTAATTACCCTTACCCAAAGTCCATGTTCCCTCATCAGCTATTGTAGAATCAAAGAGTTTGCCCTGAAAAATAAACATACAAGGTGCTAAAAATACAGAATTTAATTTGTATAAAGTTTTCATGATTAAGATTTATCTACTTTCCTACCTAATCCACATCTTATACCACCACTTCACCATGACATTTATAGGTGCCCAACCCTAAATTTTCTTCCAGTAGGTAAAATGGAAACTAGTTTACACTGCAAGGGATATTTACTATGGCAAAGAGCACAGAGCTCTCCAAAGAAAGATCAGGGCTCCTTAATTTTTAGAAGATACAATAATGCTGACCACTAGCCAAATGTGAAATTAGTAACTGAAATGCTTTAATTCTACCAATTAAAATTAACCACAAGAAGGGATCTCCTGCTAAAACTAAAAAATGTTGTCTTTTTTTTTGAGACAGAGTTTCGCTCTGTCACCCCGCCTGGAGTGCAGTGGCGCGATCTGGCTCACTGCAACCTCCACCTCCAGGGTTCAAGCGATTCTCCTGCGTCAGCCTCCCGAGTAGCTAGGACTGCAGGGGCCCGCCACCACGCCTGCCTAATTTTTGTATTTTTAGTAGAGATGGGGTTTCACCGTGTTAGCCAGGCTGGTCTCGAACTCCTGACCTCGTGGTCCACCCGCCTAGGCCTCCCAAAGTGCCAGGATTATAGGCATGAGCTACTGCACCCAGCAAAATGTTGTTTTTAATGTAAACTTTTAAAAACGTTTTAATCTTTTTGTTGGGCAATCGGCATTTAAAAAAACTTTACGTATTCCAGATTTGAAAGATTACTTGTGACTGTTCACAAACTCATGTTTTTTAAAAAAAAAAAAAATATATATATATATATATATATATAAAAATTTAAAAGAGACGGCACCAGGTCCGGTGGTTCAGGCCTGTAATCCCAGCACTTTGGAGGCCAATGTGGATTGCTTGACCCCAAGGGTTCGAGTCTGCTGTGAGCTACAATCTCAGCCCTGCACTCCAGCACGGGAGACAGGGACCCTGACTCTATAAATAAATAAGTATATTTTTAAAAAAAGAGAGAATGCATAAGCTCAAATCCATTTTAATTTGCTGCCAAATTTAAGTCATAGAAAGTGAAATTAAAGTGTCACTAGAAAAAGCCCACATTTTCACGTATGTCAAAATTAGTGGGAAAAAAAACTCCCACTGGTCTATATGTACATCAAAAATCCCAGAGTTACTGCTAAATTCCGAAAGTTACTGGATTTACTAAATGGTAATCTAAAACCATTGTTGAGGAAATTATGAATTGTACAATTCAGAAAAGTCACAGAGATCCAAGCTGACATAAATTAATGTCTTTCACAGGAATCTTGAGGCACTCAAAGCACCTCCATATACTGTAACATATATAATAGCTAACATATAGAATGAACTTATTACATACCACTGAATACTTCAAGCTCTTCATACACATGAATACCATGTTATGCTCAAAACAATCCTATGAGAAGGGTACTATAACTACCGTACCTTGTGGATAAGGAAGGTATACAGACACTGAACAATCTCTTGCCCAAGTTTACAAAACTAGGAAACAAGTAATCTCCCTTCACCACATTACACTGCCATCAAACATCTTGGGCATCTAATCTGAGAACAAAATCTAATTTCAAACTGTTCACTTAACTATACACTTAACAAAGAAAAAGCGAGTCCAGATCCAACGGGTATTGGTGAAAAGAAATAAAAGGGGTACTACTTATTTTCTGCACACACCTCTTCACCACGTGCTTGACCACTCCACAAACATGCAGGATTTTTAAACTTTTAGATGACAAAACTAATCACCTGACATCACCTCTAAATTCTCTGCCCGTTATTCTGTCCCTGTTTTCTTTGTTGTCCTTTCCTATTTTATCTGTTTATTAATTACGCTCCACTGCAGGGATGTTATCTGTCTGTCTTCCTGCCACCTTCCTGTCTTCAGTGCACGGAAGAAATATTTGTTCCTTTAGCAACCTAGTTAATCTGTTCCCAGCTAGAGCCCTTCGGAGAAGCAGAAGCAGCAGTCTGACTTGGTTTGAAAACTAAATAGAAAAATGGGCTCCTCAAATTTCCACTACTCAGCATCTGCCCTGAGGAGGCGGGCTCTGACCAGACCCAAACCTGGTCAGTGTTATCCTCTTTCTCTTTCTGCCAGCCACGGGAGCCGTGAGGACACCCAACAGTCGTTCAGGGAAACCATGAACTTTTAAGGGGCGGCTGGGAAGAGGAAACTGAATACAAGCCCCGAGCTGCTGCTACCTTGAGGATCTCGCGGCCGCCCACCGACAGCGCCACATGCCGGCTCTGCAGGCCGCACTGGATATCCTGGGCGCGCGTGCCTGGAGGCACCTGAACTTCAATGAACACCTCCTCCAGGGTCTGGTACCACTGGCCCCACGGGGTTCCGCACGGAACCACCCCACTCCGCTCCTCAAATGGGGCCGACATAGTCCAGTGGCTTCCCGGCCGTAGCCGCACCAGGCGGAGCCGAGCGCACGCGCGGAATCCCACGCTCAGGCTACGCCTCGGCCACTCTGCTCGGGTCACTGCACATGCGCAGGAACGCAAGTTGGCGTCTCGGTGTTCCTGTTCGTTTTCCCTTTTGAATGGCCATTTACGGCACCAGCAGAACCCGGATGAAAGAACTGAAACCCAGAAAAGTTCACATGCAACGCACAATGGGACAGAACTGGAACCAGTGAAGCCGGAACTTACTACACAGTCACCTAAGTGACGCCAAAATGCGCTTTCAAACGCCTCCGTAGTGAAGTGCGCTTGCGCAAATGCTAGTGGTGCGTAGGTTACAATTGAGTAACGCCGGGAATGACTGGGTAGGTGGGTGGGGCGGGGAACAGTAACGGTTTCCTATTGGCTGGCAGCCCGAACTCACAGACCAGCTAATTGGACGCAGTCAGAACCCAGCAGTCTTTCTTTGTATTCCTCTGCGGGATTGGTGTGCCCAGGAGTTTGACTTTCCAATTGGCTAACGCCGGTGTGGGAGGGGAATGTGGGGAGTTTTGAATTCGAAGCCGGTAGGCAGTGATAATCCGCATTCAGTTGCCGAGGAGTGCCAGCGACCTTCAGTTTCTGGAGCTGGCCGTCAACATGTCCTTTCCTAAGGCGCCCCTGAAAAGATTCAATGACCCTTCTGGTGCGTAAGGGGGAAGGAGCTGGGGGACGGGAGACGCCCTAACGCCCTTTGCCTCTTTCGGCTCCCTTCTTGGGAGGCAAGCAGGAGGCGATTTTAGGATCGGGCTGGGGCTCATTCAATTGATTGATTTTTCTCAAATATGCTCTAAGCATCTGTTACATGCCAAGCACTAATCAGGATGCTAAAGATACCGCAGGGAGTGAAACAGTCCCCGCCCCTTGGGGCTTACATTCAGGCGGGGAATACTGTCAATAAACAGCGGTAATGGAGAAACTACAGCAGAGCGAAGGGAGTGGAGGCGAGGCGTTGGTAGCTATTTGATTTTCAAGTCCGAGAGGGCCTCACTGATAACAACATTGGAGTATTACTTTTAGTCTGAACTTGTGGATTTCTTTTGTATATTCCATTTGGGCATAAAAGCAGGAAGATCCGTAAAGGCAGTTTCTAGGTGTAAAATTAGAGCAGTAGTACTTATTGAAAACATAAACAATGAAGTTATCATTGCTGATATTGACCACTTATACCTCAAGCACCATACTAAGGCTTTACATCGATTATTAGTTGTTAATTTCCCACCAACTCTAAGGGGTAATCCTATTATTCATTGTTTTATTGATAAAAAGACTGAGACTTAAATTTGCTCAGTGCTGCACTACCAAAGCGCCCGGACTGGAATAAGAACCCAGCCCCCATCATGTGCTCTTAACACCGCAATGCATAAGCACAGTAACCAGGAAGCCTTAGATGCGTTTGGTAAGCATTCATCATTTAAGATCCTGTATGCTGGGACTGTGCTACTAGATTTTGTTTATTCCTTCCAAAAGCCAAGTGAGGAAGGTACTGATATTGACCCCGTTTTACAGATGAGAAAACAGAGGTTTTGTAACTTGCACAACCAGTAAGTGGTAGAGCTAAATAGCAAAGCTCGTGATTTATCCACTATCATACACTATTTCATGGTTACTTATTACATCTCTAATTTCTGTCAGCCAACGTGTGGATGAAAATGTTCACAACTACTCACAAAGGAAGGCCAAATGAGCAAGTGAATCAGCACAAACTCATTTTCTTAGTTAAAAGACTCAAGGACCATATGATTTCCCCAGTAATCAAAGGACCTACTCTTAAGTTTTGTCAGCAGTGTGGCTTTAAGGTTTTTTGTTTTTGTTGTTGTTTGCATTATAGTAGGTTAAACTGGCTTTACCAAAGATACAGTATTTCAGGCTCACAGTTACAGGAGTAATACCAATTATTCGTTTGATGTTAATGTGTATAAGGCATTGTGGTGATTTTTCTTACTCGAGTAACCCTCACAACCACACTGTAAGGTAGGTACTGTTCTTTATCCGTGTTTTGTGAATGAAGAATCTGAGCTTCCTGAAGTCACTTTCCAGGGGCTTAAAGCTACACTGGAAAAAGAGAGAGTTTTTATTCACCCTCTTCTCCATACATCTACAAAGTATCTGGCCCATAGTAATGTCTGTTGATTGGCAGGCCTAGCTGGATTTGAACCCTGATCTGACTGATTACAAAAGCCTATTCCATTCCCACCTCCCCAACATACTTTCTGTTTTCTTTTCCATGCTGCTGAACTCAACCCTGAGTTAAATACTGGGGATACAAACATGTTTAAGATACTCCCTAACTTCAAGCAGGCTTCTGGCTAATGTGGAAAATGGATAGTACATAAGCCATAAGAAAACCAAGAAGTTCTATGATAGGAACAATACGCACAGGTTTCTATGAAGGGAGTTTTCTAGCCTGATTTAGGCATTCAGAAAAAACTAGAAGAGGCAACATCCAGGCTCTTCTGGCAAAACAGAAGGTGGGCTGTTCATTCTAGGTGGAAGAAATAGAAAACACAGAGGTCTGGAAGTTTGAAGAATTTGTTTAATATAACACATAAAATGTTTTGTTTGCATACAAGTATGGACTGCCTGGCTTAGCTTTTGTTCATTGTTGATGAAGATGTAAGCTGTTCCAGACAGCTTATGATCTCTCCCAAGATACCCCATTCCTCTTGTCTGATGTTCCCTCTCCCCAGATTTCTAACAAGTCAAACCTATGTTCTAGTGTATTTAAGAGTTAAGAAAAATATATAGAACATGAAAATGGCATGTGCCACAGTCTCACAAAGTATTGGTAAGTGTACAGGCTCCGTTTCAGCCTAGTTGCTCTTGAATCCAAATCCCTTTAACTATCAAACCCGACTCTGTAGAGTCTCTAGGGAAGAAGTTTTGTTAAATATGGCCTTAACTGTTCGCAACTTGCACATGCTGCTTAGTCACATCCACTCTCCCATGTTTTGCTGGCCCTTATCTCCTTGAGAGTGGACCCAGTGAGGGATTAGAATACTAGAACTCATCCTAGGTACATTGTTGAGTTTTTTCAGTGTACCTAGGAAGAATTCAGCCTGATTTAATTTTTTGTGTTCTGTTTCTCTGCTGGCTGCTTGCTAAATCTAGAACAGTGCTTCTCATGCTTTTCCACAGCAGCATTTCTAAGAGCAGAGAGCAAAAGAGAATAACCACCGGCTCTGAATCCCTCCCGACTTACCCCCAAAGGGCATAGCTACCAGTAGTGGTGGCGGTTTTCTCTGAAGTCTTCTATTTGCTTCAAAATACACTACATTCTTCATTACTTCCCACCCCTACCCCAAATGAATAAAATAGATGCTCTAAGATGTACCACACTTAGCCTAATTTTAGAGAACCCCTATTACCCCACATTTCAACCCAAGGTGTAAATAGTTTGTGAGGTGTGGGAAACCTGAGCCAGCCAAGATTAATGCTTTTTGCAAAGCCTACCCTTACCTTACTGTCCTGAATTCTACACCTCATTTTGAGACTCTCCTTCCTGCTTGGAAATCCACTACCTCTACCCATGACTGACCACATTTAGATCTGAAAGTTTCCAGCATTAGAGTCTTTGTGTGAGTACATCTAAATGATCATTATTCCAGATAGAGGAATGGATACTTAATTCTGTCCTTAATAGAGTTTTTATGGTTTACTTAGAATTCATTAAAGCAATGACTTGAATACTTTTTAAACTGTTTCCCAGGGTGAGAAATAAATTTTGTATTTCTAGGCCAGGCGCGGTGGCTCATACCTGTAATCCCAGCATTTTGGGAGGCCAACGCGGGTGGATCACTTGAGGCCAGGAGTTCCAACATGGTGAAACCATCTCTAATAAAAATAATAATAATAGTAATACAAAAATTAGCCAGGCATGGTGGCGCATGCCTGTAGTCCCAGCTACTTGGGAGGCTGAGGCAGGGGAATCACTTAAACCTGGGAGGCAGAGGTTGCAGTGAGTGGAGATCGCGCCACTGCGCTCCAGCCTGGGCAACAGAGCGAGACTCTGTCTCAAAACAAAAAAGCAAAAAAAACCCAGAAATTTATATTTCAACCTAAGATGTATTTTTATATCTCTACACATATATATGAAAGAAAAGTTTCACAAAACAATGCTTAACTTTGCAGCGTATGAGTCATGCTTTTTCTATCGTTTTTACTTTTTCAAAAATGCTAATCAAGATCTACTCACGGGGTTGGGCATGGTGCTTCACACCTGTAATCCCAGCACTTTGGGAGGCTGAGGCAGACTGATCAACTGACATCAGGAGTTTGAGGCCAGCCTGGCCAACATGGTGAAACCCTGTCTCTACTAAAAATACAAAAAAACTAGCTGGGCATGGTGGCGGGAGCTTGTAATCCCAGCTACTTGGGAGGCTAAGGCAGGAGAATCACTTGAACCCAGGAGGCAAAGGTTGCAGTGAGCCAAGATGGTGCCACTATACTCCAACCTAGGCAACAGAGCAAGACAATATCGCAAAATAATAATAATAATGAGTTTCTGTCTACCATTCGACAGACATTTAGGGGACTGCAGTAGTTGCCTGAGAATGGTCCAAGCTCCTTGCTCTTCCTATTTATTTGCATGAGACTCTAGACTGAAGTAAATAGCTTTTCAGAGAATAGTATTAATCTATTTGTTCCCAATCAGCTAAAGCTTTAGGCTAATAGTATTTTAATTATTTTAAGTCCTAAGGGCCCCATCTCAAATCTGCTATGTTTATTTACTCAGAAATGCCTTCAAATCTGGGACTTTAGTTAAGTGAAATTATGCAGTATAAACTTTTGGAACATAGAAATATAGTCTAGTACAGTTTTTACTTTGCATAACATTGGCTTTTTGAATTTCCTAAGCCTCACATTCTTTATCTGTAAATTATCACATAGTGTTCTTGTGAGGATTAAATAAAATGACATCTATAAAATGCTTAGCATAATGTCTGGCATTTAGTAAGTGCTCAAAAAATTCTAGTTGCTCTAGTGTGGTTGCTTTTCTTCCGTGTGTTTGAATTGCAGTTGACATCTTCAATAGGTCTGATGTATTGACATTAGCCAGAGATGGATTATCACTATAAATTTTTATTCTAGGCTAAACATTGAGGGATAGACAGTTTTAATTACTTTATTTCTAGAAACCAACAGTAGTTACCTTTGTGACTCTCTTTGAGTAGAGTTGACACCAAGTATTTTATTTGCTATATTCAGTCCTTAGTAAGAAAGCCATATATTGCCTGTAATACATGATGTTCATCTCAAAAATTGTCGTTTGCTCAGTTGCCTGTGTTCCTCTGACCCAGCTGATATAAAGGGCAAGATGATATTGTTCTTCATAGAGAGGCCTTCTTTATAATATCAAATGGATGCAATTTTTTACATTTAAAAAAATAGAAGCAGTTTCTTAATGACATTTTTACATTTATATTCACTTTATTATGACATGTTTTAACTTAAGATCATAAATAACATTAGATGATATATTAATGTTTTCTATTTCCTCTAGGTTGCGCACCATCTCCTGGTGCTTATGATGTTAAAACTTCAGAAGTATTGAAAGGACCAGTATCGTTTCAGAAATCACAAAGATTTAAACAACAGAAAGGTAATAGATCACCAAAGAACAGTGGTTATGTGATCTTGTAAGTTTAAAGTTATGAATAACAATATTTAAAGATGTTATAGCATTTTTTAAAATGTGAAGCTAGAACTATGTTTAAATTGTATTTGATGGATTTATGAAACGGTCAAGTACAGAATAATGCTGTCATCATTACGTTGTTATATAACCAGGAGAATTAAGCAAGACACTCATATTGATATGTAGCTTGCCTTTTAGTAATTACCTTGACCTGTCAGGGAATAGTAAGAAAATCAGAACCATATTAGATGTGTAAAAATATTGTGTAATTATTTGAAAATGTGCAACTAAGAAAAGAATATATTGTTTCATCAAAAGTTGCAATTAGAAATCTGGGGCCGGGCAAGGTGGCTCGTGCTTATAATCCTGGCACTCTGTGACGCCAAGGTGGGTGGATCACTTGAGTTCAGGTGTTCGAGACCAGCCTGGCCAACATGGCGAAACCTCATCTCTGCTAATAATACAGGAATTAGCCGGGAGTGGTGGGGTGCGCCTGTGGTCCCAGCTACTAGGGAGGGAAGTGGGAGAATTGCTTGAATCTGGGAGGCAAAGGTTGCTGTGGGCCGAGATCACACCATTGCAGTCCAGGCTGGGTAACAGTGACACTGTCTCAAAAAACAAAAAGAAGAAAAAAAACTGGAAATTGTGTTTTGTGTGTAGTTAAAACATGTTAACACCAACCATGATCTGTACAATTCATTTTTCTGCAGAATCTAAACAAAATCTTAATGTTGACAAAGATACTACTTTGCCTGCTTCAGCTAGAAAAGTTAAGTCTTCGGAATCAAAGGTGATGAGCTTTTATATGCCAGCTGGTTTATCAACTGTGTCATCAAAAACATCTGAAAGTATTGTATTTGATTAGAATGGGTTAAGTGTCTGAATCAAGGTTATAAGTAAATCTGTGAATTAATGAAATGAGTTATCATTAGAACTCTAGCAAGTGTTCCATTTCTGCCTAGGTCATTATGTTTAAATGTGCCCTTAGTTCACAATTACAATGGTCTTCAATTCTCAGTCACTTCCATGTTTAAATTGTTTATTACCTAGTAAAGATTTCAAAAGTATGTGATGCTTTCATTTATTGAGTACCACCATTTGAGTTGTTTTGATTTTGTGTATTTGTTTGTAGGGAAGGGTAAGTAGTTTTGAAGAAAAGGGGGAAAATGCCAATATCTAAGAAAGATACTGAGAAACTGTTAAGGAGTGGTGACAGATTAAATTCTTAATAGTCTTGTGGCTTGTGCAAGAGCTACTATTACTATTTTCATAAGTTTATAATCAGGCAAGCTACATAATACTTTTTTTTTTTTTTTTGAAATGGAGTCTCACTCTGTCTCCCAGGCTGGAGTGCAGTGGTACCATCTCAGCTTACTGCAGCCTCTGTCCCCACAGGCTCAAGCGATTCACCTGCCTCAGCCTCCCCAGTAGCTGGGATTACAGGCACATCCCACCACGCCTGGCTAATTTTTGTCTTTTTACTAAAGATGAGGTTTAACCATGTTGGCCCGTTGGCCAGGCTGGTCTCGAATTCCTGACCTCGGATGATCTATCCCAAAGAACTGGGATTACAGGCGTGGCCCACCATACCTGGCCGCCATATAATACTTTTTAAAAGACAGCTGGAGGGGTGCGGTGGTTCCCGCCTATAATCCCAGCACCTTGAGAGGCGAGGCAGGTGGATAACTTGAGGTCAGAAGTTCGAGACCAGCCTGGCCAACATATAGTGAAACCCCGTCTCTACTAAAAAATACAAAAATTAGCTGGACATGGTAGCACATGCCTGTAGTCCCAGCTACTTGGGAAGCTGAGGCAGGAGAATTGCTTGAACCTGGGAGGCAGAGGTTGCAATGAGCTGAGATGGCGCCACTGTACTCCAGCCAGGGCAACAGAACAGGACTCAGTCTCTCCAAAAATAAGAAAAAAAAAAAGACATCCGGGCACAGTAGCTCACGCCTGTAATCCCAGCACTTTGGGAGGCTGAAGCAGGTGATTGCTTGAGGTCAGGAGTTCGAGACCAGCCTGACCCACATGGTGAAACCCCGTCTCTACTAAAAATACAAGAAAATTAGCCATGTGTGGTGGCACGTGCCTTAATCCCAGCTACTCGAGAGGCTGAGGCAGGAGAATTGCTTGAACCTAGGGAGGCAGAGGTTGCAGTGAGCCTAGATCCTGCCACTGCACTCCTGCCTGGGCAACAGAGTGAGACCTATCTCAAAAAAAAAATAAAGTTAAAAATTTGTACAAATTACTAGGTTTTTTGATGTGAAAAATATTCAGAGTTGGGAAAAGTTAGGCTTAGGTTCTTCATTCATTTGGCAGTTGCCTAAGCCTCATATTCTATAATATAGAGCTGTGTTGTTCAGCATGGAAGCATAGCCACATGTGTCTGTTGAGCAATTGAAATGTGGCTAGTGCTATTAAATAACTAAATTTTTAATATTATTTAATTTTAATTAATATATATTTAAAGATATACTCAATTTTGTTAGTGGAACACTTTTAAATATTTTTGGAACAACTTGAGTATGTGAATTTACTTTCTCCTCTCTGTGTTTTATGAAACTAAACATACATAAATGTTTCTGATGAAAATTTAGCATTGAATTGAAATGTGCTGTAAGTGTAGAATACAAAGAAAATTTTAAAGACTTAGTACAAAAATATAAAACATCTCATTGATAATTTTATACTAGTGACATGCTGAAGTAATATATTTGATATATTGGCTTAAGTAAAATATATTAAGATTTTTACTTTTTAAACACACTACTAGAAAAATTTAAATGCATACATGGTTTGCATTATTTTTATTGGGCAGGACTGTTATAGACACTCTTCTTAGAAATTGATGTAAGTGGTTTGACTTAAATTTCTTGAAGAAACTGTCCTGAAATTTTGTAATTTATAAAGCCCCTTAGAAAACTAAATTACATACAAGTTTGTATGGAGCCCCAAAATAATAGTCCCTCCCCATAAAAAATTTCATGGAGTGTGAAATTAATAAACATGACACTGATGTCACTCCCACCTCCTGCCCCACTTACAAACATCTAAAACAGATTTCATTCAAGATGTTGATCCCTTTCTTCCATTTTTAGATGGAAAAGATAGTCTTTTTCTAGCCATTGTGTCAGAAAGTCTGTTGGATATAAAAAGATACAGTGTGAAAATTGTATGTCTTATTTAGAATAAAGCCAATGAGAAAATTAGAATCAGAGCTTATGCTATTTCAGTTTGTATTTCTTTGCATCTGTATATTTTCCTCTTTGGGTATCAAAGTTTAAGTTGATTTCTCTTTGTAAGATTCTTTCTGAGATAGCATAATGAAATATTCAAGATGTATTGCTGTTTAACATTAGAGGGAGGCAGTCAGTAGCTTTATTCATAAAGTTCCACCTGTTCTTTTCACTGGACTGATTAGGAAAATCCTGATTTATTGGGTTGAAAACTTTTAAACCTAAAATATCTTGAGATTTTTAGAATCTTTTAGTTATCAGATGAGTGACCCACAAAATTTTTAACAGACTCAGTGTAATGTTTGAAATAGAAACTGTTTGGATCCCTTAATCTTTTCTGGTAACTAAGAAACAAATTTGGCTGTGATATTTGTGACATCTAAATTTGCTTATAAGTTTTCTTTGGCTTTTAAACAGAAGGAATCTCAAAAGAATGATAAAGATTTGAAGATATTAGAGAAAGAGGTAAGCAGTGCTTTCAACTTATTGAAAAGTACATATGATAGAAACAGTTACATAGATTTAAGAGATAAGGATTCTGTTGCAGTGTGAGGAGTCCTGCAGTGAGGGAAACATGCCATTCAGAACAGTGCGTATGGGAAAACAGTTCTTACAATATTTCACAGATCTATCCAGGCTATGTTAATGTGGTATGCTGGCAACGCCAAGATTCAAGATAGCCCACTTAATGAAAAACTGATAACTGAAAATCATTATGTCAGTTGATTACAATTAGATATGTGGATCAGATATTTATATCTATCCATCGTTCACACTCTTCCTGTATGCTGACTTACGTTAAGACAACATAGCTAGAGGATTTCTTAGTGAGCATGCAATCCCAGCTGGTCAGACTGTGATGAAGGTAGGCTAACTCCATGCATTGCTCTGCACAATAGGTATAGGCCTTCCTCATGGGTGAAATAACACAGAGCTATGCTGTTCAATGTGGTAGCTACTCACCACATGTGACTATCAAAATTAAATAAGATAAAATTAAGAACTCAATTCAGCCGGGCGCAGTGGCTCAAGCCTGTAATCCCAGCACTTTGGGAGGCCGAGACGGGCGGATCACGAGGTCAGGAGATCAAGACCATCCTGGCTAACACGGTGAAACCCCGTCTCTACTAAAAAATACAAAAATCTAGCCGGGCGAGGTGGTGGGCGCCTGTAGTCCCAGCTGTTCGGGAGGCTGAGGCAGGAGAATGGCGTGAACCCAGGAGGCGGAGCTTGCAGTGTGCTGAGTTCTGGCCACTGCACTCCAGCCTGGGCGACAGAGCGAGACTCCGTCTCAAAAAAAAAAGAACTGAATTCCTCAGTTGCACTAATCACATTTCAAGTGCTCAATAACCACATGTGATTAGCAGCTACCATACTGGACAGGGCGTTTCCACCATGACAGAAATTTCTATTGAACAGTACTGACCTAAAGAACCCATTTACTTTCCTAGCAATGCTAAGCAGCTCACTGTGAACTTTGCTTCTCTGCCGTCTTTTTTTTCTGTTTCCGTTGCTAACCAACTCTTTTTCTTATGGATATATTCTTTCGATATATTAAAATCTTTCATTTGATTACAGTCGAATGTTGGCTTTTGACCAAGAGTATGTCAGAGTAACTGTAGATGTCTGCTCAGTTGCTCTGATTGTTTTGTATGTATTCTAATCATGTTAGCTATCATTTTATTGAGGATACATGTAGGGGTTGATATTTAATCACTGAGGAATAATCACTGAGTCTCAGTCAGATAGCTGGTGAGTGAGTGGTAGAGCCAGGATTAGAACTAATAATTTATATCAGTGACTTCATTCGGTGTAGAATTTTAGGGTGGCAGGTTTCCCCCCATGACATTAAAAATATCATTTCATTTCGTAGTCTTTTGGCTTCCACATTTTCTGTGGACAAATATTGGTCTGGGGGGGGTTTGTTGTTTTGTTTTGTTTTTTAAATCTGGTAATAGCAGCAAGAATGATGGCTTGCCAATGCCTAGTACATTCTCCTCAGAAGCCCAGCTCTGCCTTCTTGAAATAAAAAACATTTAGTATTTTAAGCTAATTTGAATTTGTGTAATTGAAGCTACAGAAAATAACTATTATAGGTGGAAATGCCTTAAACGTGAATAAATAGCAGCCGGGCACAGTGGCTCATGCCTCTAATCCCAGCACTTTGGGAGGTTGACGCGGGTGGATCACGAGGTCAGGAGATCAAGGCCATCCTGGCTAACACAGTAAAACCCCGTCTCTACTAAAAATACAAAAAATTAGCCGGGCGTGGTGGGGGGCGCCTGTAGTCCCAGCTACTCGGGAGGCTGAGGCAGGAAAATTGCTTGAACCCAGGAGGCGGAGCTTGCAGTGAGCCAAGATGCTGCCACCACACTCCAGCCTGGGCAACAGAGCAAGACTCCATCTCAAAAAAAAAAAAAAGTGAATAAATAGCTTAATTGTACTTGGAATTTATGGCAACTAAAGTTCTTCTGTTCTTAAAATGCATTAAGACTTTTAAGATGTATCATAGGTAAATATGATTATTCAGATAGCTAGTAACATTAGAATATCTACAAGCATAATGTCAAAATCAGAGATTTTTCCAGAAACTTTCAGGGTGATTATTCGTAATCATTTATTATCACCTTGTTTTTGTCCAGATTCGTGTTCTTCTACAGGAACGTGGTGCCCAGGACAGGCGGATGCAGGATCTGGAAACTGAGTTGGAAAAGATGGAAGCAAGGCTGAATGCTGCACTCAGGGAAAAAACGTCTCTCTCTGCAAATAATGCTACACTGGAGAAACAACTTATTGAATTGACCAGGACTAATGAACTACTAAAATCTAAGGTATCTGAGCCTCATGATAACATTTACAGTTGAATAAATATAAACATGTTTTTTCGGGCCGGGCGCAGTGGCTTACGGCTGTAATCCCAGCATTTTGGGAGGCCAAGGCGGGTGGATCACCTGAGGTTGGGAGCTCAAGATCACCCTGACCAACGTGGAGAAACCCCGTCTCTACTAAAAATACAAAAATTAGCGAGGCACATTGGCGGGCACCTGTAATCTCAGCTACTCTGGAGGCTGAGGCAGAAGAATCGCTTGAACCCAGGAGGTGGAGATTACAGTGAGCTGAGATGGCGCCATTGCACTCCAGCCTAGGCAAGAGAGTGAGACTCCGTCTCAAAAAAACAAAACAAAACAAAGTATACCAGGCAATTCAGATTTATTTTGTTAAGCAAACATGTTTCAAGAAATCCTTTCTCAGGGACTTGCTTTAGAATCTTGCAATGCACTTTCCAGCACACAGAGGTAAGTGACCACCCAAACAACCTTTCAAAACTAAACCAGCAGGCCAGGCATAGTGGCTTACACCTGTAATCCCAGCACTTTGGGAAGCTGAGACGGATGGATCACTTGAGGTCAGGAGTTCGAGACTAGCCTAGCCTAACATGGTGAAACCCCATCTTTACTAAAAATACAAAAATTAGCCAGGTATGGTGGCACACACCTGTAATTCCAGCTACTCAGGAGGCTGAGGCATGAGAATCGCTTGAACCCGGGAAGTGGAAGTTGCAGTGAGCAACACGGCACTCTAGCCTGGGTTACAGAGTAAGACTCTGTCTCATAAAAATAAAATCAAAACAAACCAGCAAGTCATATTAAGGAAAAGAGGGATAAGAACAGTAGACCGGTGCAGTGGCTCATGCCTGTATTTCCAGCATTTTGGAAGGCTGAGGGCTGGAGAATTGCTTGAGGCCAGGAATTTGAGACCAGCCTGGGCAAAATATCAAGACCCCATCTCTATAAACAACTTGAAAAATTAGCTAGGCATGGTGGTGGTGCACACCAGTAATCCTAGCTACTCAGGAAGATGAGGCAGGAGGATTGAGTCCAGGAGTTTGAGATTATAGTGAGCTATGATCATGCCACGTCACTCTAGCCTGGACAGCGAAGCGAGACTTGATCTCTTAAAAACAAAAGAAAAAAAAATCAATCAGTAATTATGGTGTAGGTCAAAGACTGTTCTCTCTACCAAAGCATATTACAGTCAAAAACATAACCCCAGTGATAGGTAGAAAAATCAATACTTGTGTATTTTAAATATATCTTAGCAGAAAATATTTCTGAATTTTTTATGTGTTTGTTGTACTTAGTTTTCTGAAAATGGTAACCAGAAGAATTTGAGAATTCTAAGCTTGGAGTTGATGAAACTTAGAAACAAAAGAGAAACAAAGATGAGGGTGAGTGCTGCCTTTGGCAGGTTTGCTGTGTCTGGATCTGGGGATCAGTACAATTTTCTCATTTCCTAAAACACGTATCTTTGTTGTGTAGGGTATGATGGCTAAGCAAGAAGGCATGGAGATGAAGCTGCAGGTCACCCAAAGAAGTCTCGAAGAGTCTCAGGGGAAAATAGCCCAACTGGAGGGAAAACTGTAAGTGACTGAATGTGAAGAGAACTTGTTAAGTGGAAGCAATTCTTGATTTGACTCTCTTCACAAATTATTGTTTACTGAGACTTCAGACTTCTCTTAGTACTTATCTCATTGCCTCCCTCCAGTTGCCCTATTTCTTTTTTTAAATGAGAATGAGCCCTAATCATTCTCAAACATGTGCTAGAAAGTTGTATGAGTGCATTACTTTTGGACATCTTCTGTATTAATGATGAGGAAAGGTTTCATGATCTTATGAAAGTGGTCATTAGATTGAAATGGAAAAACACTGGTATAGGAAGTTGTGATTTTTGCACAATCATAGGCTTTGATTTTGAGCTTTAATTTACATATAATAAAATGTGTGGATAGTAAGTGTTCAGTTTGGTGACTTTAGCAGTTGTATACACCTATGTAACCATTACCAAACAAGATAGAGAACATTTTCATCCCTTCAGAAAGTTCTTTCACACCCCTTCTTGTCTCCCTGCTACTGCCTGTGCCATGTTCCCATCCCCACAACTACTTTCTCACTTACATCATCATAAATTAGCTTTCCCTTTTTTAATTTATTATCATTATTATTGTTATTATTATTATTTTAGAGATGGGGCATTGCTGTGTTACTCAGGCTGGTCTCAAACTCCTGGACTTAAGTGATAACACCCTGACCTTCCAGAGTGCTGGAGGTAGAGACATGGCCGCTATACCTGTCCAGTTTTGCCTTTTTTTAGGACATGCAAGAGAGAAAGAGCATGTGTGTGTGTGTGGCTTCTTTTGTTTGATGTAATTTTTCAAGATTCATCCAATCTGTTCTGTGTACTATAATTTTTCCTATTTTATTTCTGAGTAGTGGTTCACCCTATGAATATACCTCCATCTCTTTACTCTCCTTTTGATCATTATTTGGGCTGTTGCCAGTTTCTGCCATTGAAAAGACTGCTGTGAACATGTTTTATGTTTTTTTATGGACATGTTTTTATTTCTCAGATAAATTTCTAGGAGTAGAATTCTTGGGTAATAGGGTAGTGTATATATAATGTTTTTTAAAACTCAAAAGTGGTTTTGCCATTTTTATACACCCCCTGGCAATGTATGACAGTTTCAGTTGTTACAGGTTCTCACCAACATTTAATGTTGTCTGTTTGATTTTAGCCTTTCTACTAGGTAGGAAGTGGTATCTCCTTTGTGATTTTAATTTGTTGCTATGAATGTTGACCATATTTTTATGTGCTTATTGACCATTTTATATGCATATCACCTTTTGCAAAGTGTCTGTTGAAGTCTTTTGTCCATTTCTTGCATTGGACGGTTTGGTGGAGGTAAACAGATAAGTAATCGAATACCAGGTAGTCTGGGACAAAAGCTTTATGGCACACAAAATGCTATTTAGTATGTTGGGTGGGTGGGAAAACCAGGAAGACCACAAAAAAAAATTATTTCTAACACTTGGGATACTGTAATGATGGTTCTTGTCATTACAGGTTTTTTGTCAGTGTATATTCAGAAGACTTTATCACTTAAATAAAAATTTTAGTCTTGTATTTGGATATAAATTCTGAATTTGAGAAATCACATAAAATAATTGTTAAGAGTTAGGACTCTGGAGTCAGCCTGCCTGATACAGCAGTATCTGGTACATAAGCATTATGTATGATTATTAAGTAATGAAACTAGAATGTATTAACATATGCAATTTTTGTTTTAGTGTTTCAATAGAGAAAGAAAAGATTGATGAAAAATCTGAAACAGAAAAACTCTTGGAATACATCGAAGAAATTAGGTAATATGAGCAGTAGCTTTAAATTGAACCTTATTTTTTTAATACTGAATCATTTTTATCATTTTTCTGTTATTTTTCCCTGTGCCTAAATAGATGTGCTTTTTAAGACAATTTGTTTTAATGCAGTTGTGCTTCAGATCAAGTGGAAAAATACAAGCTAGATGTTGCCCAGTTAGAAGAAAATTTGAAAGAGAAGAATGATGAAATGTTAAGCCTTAAGCAGTCTCTTGAGGAGAATATTGTTATATTATCTAAACAAGTAGACGATCTAAATGCAAAATGTCAGCTGCTTGAAAAAGAAAAAGGTATTACAGTGTTTTATAGTTACTTTCTTTAGATAAGTGTTACATACAACATTTAGGAAAAATACTGCTATGCTAAAACAACCTTTTAAATATAATTAGCTATACTAACATTTTAAATATAATTAGCTATATAGCTGTACAACAGCAAAAACCTGTACTGCATTTTAGAATATTTTACTCTTATAATGTTTGTTTTCTGTTTGTTTCAATACAGCATATTACCTGTCTTGATTGAAATATGTACAGTCGTATAATTCTTGACTTTTCCACTAGGTGGCTATTTAAAAATCAGTAGATACACAGAACAAGATTTGTGGATTTTATTATGTAGCACATAATATATATTCTATGTAATGATACAAAGTTCACAGTTGTGTTTTTTTCTTTGGAAATACCATGCTAAAAGCAGTATAAAGGAATATTATGGGAGTCCAGTTTCTCAGTGTTAATGTTCTTATCTAATTCCAGTATTTTTCATGTTTTGCACTTTCTAGAAGACCATATCAACAGGAATAGAGAACACAATGAAAATCTAAATGCTGAGATGCAAAACTTAAAACAGAAGCTTATTCTTGAACAACAGGAATGTGAAAAGCTTCAACAAAAACAACTGCAAGTTGATTCACTTCTGCAGCAAGAGAAAGTAATTTACTACCATATTTTTTCAAACCATTTATTTTGTGTCATACATTTCCCTATGCCTCTGAACGCCTTTACACTGTGTATATTCTTTGATCTAAGAGTTCTGTATCTTTAGAGTCTTATCCTGAGGACATAATCATGGATTTGCTGAGGATTTAGCTACATATTTTCACTACATGTTCACCACAGGGTTATGAATAATGTGGGAAAATGGCAACAGATGCAGCAAAACAGGGAAATAATTTTTTAAAAAATTTTCTGGTTCATGCTTATGTGATTTAGGCTATGTAAACATTTACGCTTACTTTGTAGAAGAGTGTCTAATTACAGAAGAAACAAAGCAATTTTTAAAATCCAGGTTATTTATAGAACATTTTACATATCAGTGAGAAGAAAGAAAGTCCACTAAAAAATTATGGGCATAGGATAGAAAAAGAGAAGGCGAAGTTCTGATGGCCCGTAAATGTAGAAAGATGCTCCACCTTAGTAGTAACCAAGGAAGTAGAAATAATATTTTTTTCACTTACAAAATTGGCACAAATTAAAACATTTGATAATATAAAATACTGGTGAGAGTTAAACCAACAGGTTCTTACATGCACTGATGTGAAATATTATACTGTTAGACAACCTACAACAGCTAAAGGAATTGAGGAATATATACTGACCTGGAAAGATATCAACAACAGAGTATATATCATTTATATCCCTCCCCAAATGTGTATGTATATATAAGTGTATAGAAAAATACCAGAAGGCATATATATATTCCAAACTCGTAGCTATCTCTGCAATGGGAAAACTAAAATTAGGGGAGGAAGTCATCAAAGATAATATTAACATCATTTGTAATATTAGAATTATTTCACAATGATGATTTATTTGTTTATTGTATAGCTTAAAAAATAATTTTATATAATATGGAAATCACCACATACTTTTTAGATAATATGTGAAACATTATATTAATATCAAAGCCAATTGGAAAGCAGATATATATATATAAAATATAATTTTAGTTTAAGAAGTTTCTGCATGTGCGTTGCATAGAAAAAAGCCTAAGATGATATTTGCTGCAATGTTAACAAGGTATAGGAAATAATCTATGAAAACAAATATGCTATTTCTATATTGTTTTAAGTTTCCTTGAATCTCTTGCATTTAGGTTTCATCCTTCTTTATCTGTACTTTTTTTTTGTCTTCTAGTACAACCTCACAATGGCATTCCAATTTATTTTGGTGATTTTCTGTTTGGATATAGGAATTATCTGCTAGTCTTCATCAAAAGCTCTGTTCTTTTCAAGAGGAAGTGGTTAAAGAGAAGAATCTCTTTGAGGAAGAATTAAAGCAAGCACTGGATGAGCTTGATAAATTACAGCAAAAGGAGGAACAAGCTGAAAGGCTGGTCAAGCAATTGGAAGAGGAAGCAAAATCTAGAGCTGAAGAATTAAAACTCCTAGAAGGAAAGCTGAAAGGGTTTGTATTAATAGGATCTCATGTTTATGTATGACTACAGATGCCACAAATTATTTTGAGTACATTTTTTTTAGTATTCTCATATCAATCATGTGAGCATGTGAGGTTGGAATTATTTTACAATTAAGTAGTAATTATTATTTTACAATTAAGTAGTAGACACAGAATGTGTACACAAAATGTACATGCAAACAAGACAGCCCCCTTTTTTAAGTTAAAAGTTAAACATATTGCCCCCTTTTTTTTAAGTCCAAAGAGAGTTTTAATAAACAAATGACAAAAGTTTTGCACTTCTTTACTGCTCTGATAATTTCTGAAATTTATTGGACATCAGCATTAGAACAATAATGGACTCGGGGCTGCAATTCCTGTACTTTGGGATGCCAAGGTGGGAGGATTGCTTGAGCTCAGGAGTTTGAGACCAGCCTGTGCAATATAGTGAGACCTCATCTCTACTAAAAATTAAAAAAAAAAAAACTAGCTGGGCATATTGGCGTGTGCCTGTAGTCCCAGCTACTTAGAAAGTTGTGGGAGGAGAGTCACTTGAGCCCAGGAGATCAAGGCTGCAGTGAGCCGTGATCATGTCACTGCACTCCAGCCTGAGCAACAGAGCGAGACTCTGTCTCAAAAACAAAAAATAATAATGAACTTGGGGGAAAAATATAAAGAATCCCTCCCGTTAATAAATAGCATTCCCATTTTTTGTCTATGCATTTACATAGTGTAAGTTACACTTTTAATTGTATTTTTCAGGGAGCACAAACACTTCAGAAATGCAAAGCAGGCTGACACAATGGCACATGCCTAAAGTCCCAGCTACTCAGGAGGCTGAGATGGGAGGATCTTTAGATCAGGAGTTTGAGGCTGTAGTGCTCAATGATTGTGCCTGTTAATAGCCATGGCACTCTTGCCTGGGCAACATAGCAAGATGCCCTCTGAATCAATAACTGATAAAAAGCAAATGAGAAAAAATAATTAGAACTAGGAAACATTCAAAAATAAGAAATATATTATTTACAGTAGAAAGGCTTTGAAATCTCAGCCAGACACGGTGGCTCACACCTGTAATCCTACCACTTTGGAAGGCTGAGGCAGGCAGATCAGAAGGTCAGGAGTTTGAGGCCAGCCTGGCCAATAAGGTGAAACCCTATCTCTACTAAAAATACAAAATAAATTAGCCCTGTGTGATGGCGCATGCCTGTAATCCCAGCTACTCAGGAGGCTGAGGCAGGAGAATTGCTTGAATCCAGGAGGCAAAGGTTGTGGTGAGCTAACGTTGCACCACTGCACTCCAGCCTAGGCGACAGAGGGAGACTCTGTCTCAAAAAAAAAAAAAAAGACTGAAATCTCACTTTTTTCCCTAATTCTAGTTCCTTATAATTTCTGCCACATTATGTTTCCTTCTCCCGTGCACTTATTTATTTCATTTTGTTTTGTCCATAGTATTTGCTAATTTTTTATTTATTAAGAGAAACTATTCCTTAGCCTACATATTCCTATTTCATAGTTCAGGAACACAGGTCAGTGACAAACTACTACATTTAAGTTACAAAGTCTGGTTTGATTCTTGAGTTCAAATTTCAAATATTATTTAAATCCTTGGGATCTCATCATTAAAACACTTTTTGGCAAAGGACTATGGGCTAGATAGGAGTTTGTGTTATTGTAATATATCTCACACCTGTGTATCTGTCTCAGTAGATACTTTTGTTATTAATCTTTTCTGTTTTCTTGTGATTAGTAATGAGAATGAACAGGAAGGTTTTTCATATCCCTGCTTTTGGGGAAACAATACAAAATTGTGATTAGGGGTGTTCTATATTACAGCCAATCTCAGGGAACAGGAATCTTGGGAAAATAAGATTATGTCATTTTCAGAGAGGAAAGTTGAGATAATTATTTATTCTAACCCAAAAAACTGTGGTCCAATGGTCAAGAGATAATGATTTTTATTACTAATTTTGTTAGCTAGCTAGTTGATTCTGAGCAAGACAATCTTAGTTTCTTTCATTTTCTACTTCATTTTCTACTTATAGAAGAGTTTTATGAGATGATCTCTAAGATCCCTTCTAGCCTGGAAGTTTCAAGCTTAAGAGAAAAACCAACTAAGAATTAATTCTTCTAGGGGACAGGGAAGAAAATATTTTTATTATACACTCTTTAGTAATATTCGATTGCTGTTGCTGTGGTGTGTATATTTTTGAAATCCCACACTTGTTACAGAATGAATTTGATCAGCTGTTTTTCTTATCTCACTGTCCAACTTAGTCTATAAGTACACAATGCTTATTTACAATTTTTAGTTCTATATGTTTTTTAAGATGTTTCATAAGCTCATATGCATATCTAAAAATTTTATCACCACTTTGGAAATATGTTATTTCCAAAATATCTCTGAGATTTAATAGCATGTGCTTATAAAGATGACTTAAAACCCATTCTGTCTATGCAAAATAATCCATTAAAGAAGTTATTGAATCTTTCAGTAATAGTGTGTTATGTGGGTTATTCATATAATCAGAATAAATCTACAGAGTCTTATAACTGTTTCTGTAATTTAAAATGAAGTGTCTTTAATTGTTCATAGTCTTTCTCAAGTATCTAAATGGAGAGAATGGAACTTCATTCAATCCAGATGTTTTTTAACTGCTAATCTTTTGCAGTCTTTAGTCCTGGCTAATATCTTAAGATTTTGTTTTATAGTCTTTTATATTCTACTACCTTCTTCCCCCAAATTTTTAAAGTAAAAAAGCAGGAAAGATAAGTTGAAGCTAGTAGAAAAATGCATAAAAAACATGTCTTTCGAGGTAAGTCATAAATTAGGATCTGAGCTATTTAGCAGGTAATGCACTGGTGAAGATATGAGCTATATGATTCACAGTTTCAAAGGTAAATACCATTTTCTTTCTTAAGGTAATAATTGTAGGTGGCATTTTACCTTTTAATTATTTCTTTTTCTTAGGAAGGAGGCTGAACTGGAGAAAAGTAGTGCTGCTCATACCCAGGCCACCCTGCTTTTGCAGGAAAAGTGTAACAGTACAGTGCAAAGCCTTGAAGATGTTACTGCTCAATTTGAAAGGTATTTTTCTTTTGAGCCTGCACTCTTAAATGTAACATAAGCAGAAAGGGACGTTTACCCAGGGAATTCTGTGAACTGTGAACAAAGCAATCACACAAAGGATGATTCGTATTAGTTTAAATTCCATAATCACCAACCATAAGTGGGCATTTAGCATTATCTGGTAATCATATTATATTTATATAATTCCCCTTTATAATTTATAGAAATTCCCCTTTCTCACTATCCACTTCAACTTTTGTGCACTGAGCCAGGTGCGGTGGCACACGCCTGTAGTCCTAGCCACTCCATACGCTGAGGTGGGAGGATCAAGTCATGCACTTAGAAGCATTTGGTGCTTCTGCCTTACTCTCTTGATGTTATCATTTTCATAAAGAAATCAGAAATTTTTATCTCCTCATTAGACCTATAAAGAGACCCACATTTGTACTCATCCTATCTTCCCACCTATTACAGATGAAATGTCCTAGTCTTTTCATCTTCAGTGACCTCATTCTATCATTTTTTTCTCATAATTTGAAACCTTTTCACTGGATTTTTTCCAATCAATATTAAAACATGATAATATACATCGATCTTTAAAATATATTAATTAGCTGGGTGCTATACCAGCTGGTGGCTCATACCAGTAATCCCCATGCTTTGGGAAGCCAAGGCAGGAAGATTGCTTGAGGCCAGGAGTTTGAGACTAGCCTGGGCAATAGAGTAAGACCTTGTTTCTACAAAAAAATGTTAAGAATTAGCCAGGCATTGTGGCACATGCTGCTTGGGACACTGAGGGCGGGAGGATCACCTGAGCCCAGGAGTTCCAGGCTGCACTGAGCTAAGATCACACCAGCCTGGATGACAGAGCAAGACTGTCTCAAAACAAACAAAAAATAAATAAAATACACAAATTGTTTTAAAAACTCCTCTGACTTTAACTTTTTAACTTCCTTTTGCAGCTGTCTAACACCACCAGTCATTCCCTTCTTAACCCAAAATTCTACTCCTTTTCAGTCCTTGTCCTTCTCCTTTTCCTTCTCTTGACAGAGAAGATTGTCTCTATATCCACTTCCTCACCTCTGGTGCCTTCTACTTATTTTCTCCTTAAATAAAAAGTTTATTTTGGGTGGAACTACAAATTACAAAGGCCAATATAATGAATACTTATATATTAATGTTAACATTTTTATTTATCACATTTACTTTAGCTCATTTTGGCAGAGAGGTTCCTTTCTTTTATTTAGTAAATGCAAAAGAATGCATAACATGTACATAAACTATAGAGCTTGAAGATAAAGCTGACATGCATGAACCTATAAAAGACAACCAGTAAGCCAAAAGATTTTCAACAACTTAGTATCCATGTATAAGTTCCTCTACCATCTCATTTTCATGCCTTCCCTGAACAGATAACACTGTCCCAAAGTCTACATTATTTCCTTGTTTTTTCTCCCCTGTGTATTATAATTTTATGACACATATATCCATACAAATAATGCATTATGTAATTTTCCTTCTCCCTGAACTTTACCAAAAAATGTCATCATAGTATATACTGTTTCCTGGGACTTATTTTTCCATTCTGCATTATGTGTGTTTTCAGGATTGAATCATGTTGTCTGAGGCTATGGTTTGTTGATAGTCACTGCTATGAGTACTTTATTGTATGAATATACCACAACTTATTTATTCATTCTTTGGACTTTGGGTTGTTTCCCATTTGTTTAGTTATTATTAGTTATTTAGTGACTATAAGTATGCATGTCGCTAAGAATTTCTCTAAAGCCAAAGGTATATGAATGTTCAACTCTAAAACTTAATACCAAATCATTTTCCAATGTGGGAGTAAGAATCTACACTCCCACTAGTGTTATATAAGTTTCCATTTATCTTCTTTGCCAAAGCTTATTAGACTTCTTAAATTTTGCCAGTGTACTTAGTGTAAAATGACTTCTTATTGTGGATAATTCATCTTTCCTTTTCCATAAAAGGCTTGTTTATGACTTTTGTTTATTTGTCTATGACTTTTGTTTATTTGTCTATAGGGTTATCATCTTTTCCTCACTGATTTGTAGAGATTTTCTTTATCAGCCATACGGGTTACAGGTATCTTCGGCCAGTTTAGCTTATTTTTATTTTCTTTTCGGTTTCTTCTGATGAGTGGAAATCTCGATTTCAATATGGTTAAAATATTTATCTGTGTGTGGGCACTTTGGCTTCTCATTTAAGACCTTCTTTCTATCCCAAGGTGTAAAGGTATTCAACTAGTTTTCTTCTAAAAGTTTTAAAATTTCATTTTCCATTTTTCCACCTAGAACTGATTTCTATCTGTGTAGCAATACAGAGATCAAATTCATTTTTTTGTTTTCCCTGTGGACAACCAATTGCCTAGTTTAATTGTACCTTAAATTCATTAAACTGTACCTTGTTTCCCCAGTGATCTGTTCCCACATGTGATACCTTATGACAGACAGATAAATAATTTATATGTGTATATGTTTTATTTATAATTTTTATTGTATCAGAACATATAAATTGTATAAATATATATATAAATTATACATATATATTTATTGCTAATATCAATCCTGTAAAGGAATTTCCCTTCTCGTTAGTTTGAAGAATAGTGCTTCAGGAGGTTTTTATCTATTCTGTTATTTCACTCACCATCCATATACTCATAGTATTAAAATTTATTTCATCAAACCAGACCTTTCTTTACGGCTCCATATTCACATATCCAGTTACCCACTTGACATCAAGCAGACATCATACTGTCTTTTTATATTATCCAAATTTAATAACCTATCCAAACCAACTCTTGATCTTTCCATTGCTTTCGATCCCTAGTCTCTCACTGTTTTTTATTATAATCAGTGACATCATCTTCCCAGCTTTTCATTCTATAAATCTTAGAGTCATCCTTCATTCTCTCTTCCTTACCCCCAATATTCAATCTATCTCTTGAATTTTTCTACTCTGCTTCCAAAAGAGATCTTGTGTCTTTCCATTGCCAGCTCCTTAGTCTGAGCCTCCTTTATCACTCACCTGAGCTGATAAATAATTGTTTTATTTATAGAAGGATCAAATAATTGATCCTTCAGTTTTCCATTCTTTCCCCTGCCCTAATCCATCCTCCTCATAGCTCTAGAGTGAGCTACACATTTAATTAAACACCTTTTTATTTATTTATTTGTTTGTTTATTTATTTATTTATTTTGAGACGGAGTTTCGCTCTTGTTGCCCAGGCTGGAGTGCAATGGCACTATCTCAGCTCACTGCAGCCTCCACCTCACAGGTTCAGGTGATTCTCCTGCCTCAGCCTCCCAAGTAGCTGAGATTACAGGCGTCCGCCACCACGCTCGGCTAATTTTTTGTGTTTTTGGTAGTGAGGAGGTTTCACCATGTTGGTCATGCTGGTCTCGAACTCCTGACCTCAGGTGATCTACCCATCTCAGCCTCCCAGAGTGCTGGAATTACAGGCATGAGCCACCATGCCTGGCCTACTTGGACACCTTTAATGGTTCCTATCTATCCCCCAGGTAAGCCCACTGTGCCCTGCTCTGATGACCCTCATGCCACCAGCTTCTGCTCCAGCCTTTCTTACTCATTAGGCTCTAGTCTCACTTCTTATTTTTTGATTGTGAGTAATTTTCATGTTTGGTAGTTGATTTCTTTTCCGTCTCTTGTATGCATACTTCCTGCACCTAGTAGGCACTTGATTTTTTTTTCTTTGAATACACAGCAGATGCCATGTAAACTCACTAGTACTTAGCTCAGAACACTGAATTCTTACCTGTGTTAAATGCATGAATACATGAAAAACGTTTTAGTTTTACCTAAAAGTATATAAAATGTAAACTGATCAGTTATGATTGTCATATGTAATAGAAAACTACTTTGACTTTTTTTTTCTTTTTAATAAGCTATAAAGCATTAACAGCCAGTGAGATAGAAGATCTTAAGCTGGAGAACTCATCATTACAGGAAACAGTGGCCAAGGCTGGAAAAAGTGCAGAGGATGTTCAGCATCAGATACTGGCAACTGAGAGCTCAAATCAAGAATATGCACGGTATATACAGCTAATAATGGCCTTAGAACCATTAAGACAATTTAATGTTGAAAGCCAGCTTGCTTTTGGCCATCTTATATTGCAAATTAAGAATTTACTCAGTTAAAAAATGACACTTCTTGAAGAGTTCCTTGGGTTTTTTTTTTTTAAAAAAAAAAGGGAAAAATTAATGAAAATGGCTATAAAATGTTTAGTGAACTCTTCTCTCTCAAACCAAAGGATGCTTCTAGATCTGCAGACCAAGTCAGCATTAAAAGAAACAGAAATTAAAGAAATCACAGTTTCTTTTCTTCAAAAAATAACTGATTTGCAGAACCAACTCAAGCAACAAGAGGAAGACTTTAGAAAACAGCTGGAAGATGAAGAAGGAAGGTATTCTGTGATTAGAGCCTGAGTGCCTTATAACTCAGTTATGATGTTATTTTTTAGATAACTGTGTTTTTCTTAATTTAATTTTTCCATGCAGAAAAGCTGGAAAAGAAAATACAACAGCAGAATTAACTGAAGAAATTAACAAGTGGCGTCTCCTCTATGAAGAACTATATAATAAAACAAAACCTTTTCAGGTTTGTCAGTTAGGAGTAAACTTGTGTTTATTTTAGGAATTCACTTTGTTCCCTATTATATAGTGAGGACAGTGACTTGGGTTTTCTGCAAGATCATTTTGCTGTGCACTTACAGTGCCAATTTAGCTCACTATTAAAGGTTTATTGTTAAATTACTATGCATAACTTTTTCCCACATTTTTGAAGTATAATTAACAAATTTAATTGACATAATTTTTTCAATGGACCCTTTGTGGTTTAAAAAAAAACTGTAATGAGGAACTTAAAAGTTTGGCTCAGAGGGCTTGCCTGGTATGAGCTTTTGATAATTAACCAATTTTAATTTGTGATATGACTTACCTTATTGCAAATATTCATTGTTTCTCAATACACTGATCTTTTAAAAGAAAAAAGAATAAATGCTGATTTTGGAACTTAGATAGAAGTACAGTATTGGTTATAATGTGGTGATCTAACTGATACAGATAAAACTGGCCAGCTGGCTTTTTTACCTTGTTTGTTTTCCTCTGTTTTAATGATCTTTAAAATGAAAAATACAAAGTTTAAAAGAGTTTTGTAGAGAATCTATAGAGAGCCCTGAGAATATGTAAACATACCCTGTTTTTATTTGTGTTTTTAATTTTCTTTAGTGTTTATGGTTTACATGAAACTAGTATGATCAAACTGTTTTAAGTCTTTATTTAAAAAATCTTTTTCAGCTACAACTAGATGCTTTTGAGGCAGAAAAACAGGCATTGTTGAATGAACATGGTGCAGCTCAGGAACAGCTAAATAAAATAAGAGATTCATATGCTAAATTACTGGGTCATCAGAATTTGAAACAAAAAATCAAGCATGTTGTGAAGTTGAAAGATGAAAATAGCCAACTCAAATCGGTTTGTAAAGTGACATTTCATTTTATTAAAGATATTGGAGGGAGTGGGGGTTATTCTAATTATAATACTTAAATAAAATGAAAATCTTTGGTATCAGGAAAAAAAAAAGTTTATAGAGGAAAATTGGGCTGCGATTTAGTGGATTTATTTTAGAGTGTTGACCAGATGGGCCTTCAATGTTCTAAAGTTTTCTAGCTACCTTCTTAATATATTGAAAATTACTAGAGTAATTGGATGAATGCATTAAGCTTTACATATCTATTTCCATTTGCAAAATTGCAAACTCCTTGATGTAAAACTGTAAAGAGAAGCAGTGTTCAAAAATAGTTGGGCATTTAAATTTTTTAACATATGTATCGAGATATAATTGACATCCCATACAATCTACCCATTGAAAGTGGACAATTCAGTGTTTTTTTAGTATACATATACAGATATGTGCAACCGTCACCATAGTCAATTTTAGGACATTTTCCTCACCTCAAAACAAAACCCTGTTTTCCTTTTCCTAACACTCTCCTATCTCCTCACCCCACCCTTCAGCCCTAAGCAACCACTAATCTACTTTCTGTCTCTGTTGATTTCCCTATTACAGACCTGACATATTCATGGATTCAAATAATATGTGGCCTTTTGTTACTGGCTTCTTTCAGTCAATTAGCATAGTATTTTCAAGATTCATTTGTGTTGTAGCATGGAGAGTACTTTTTTTTTTTATAGCCTAATAATTCATTATGTGGTTAAACCACATTTTATTTATTCATTTGTAAGTTGATAAACAATTGTTTGCACATTTTGGCTATTACAAATAATAGCCATAAACATTCATATACAAGTTTTTATATGGACATTTGTTTTTGTTTCCCTGGGAAATAATGGGAGGGAAGTTGCCAGATCATTTGATAACTCTACGTTTAATCATTTCAGGAAGTATCAGACTATATTCTGATGAGATCGGGTACGTTCAGGGTGGTATGGCCATAGAAAGGTCAGACTGTATTCAAAAATGGCTCATACCAGTCTATATTCTACAGGCAGTATATGAGGGTCCCAATTTCTCCACATAGTTACCAATATTTGTTATTATCTGACTTCTTTATCTTAGCCATTGTATTTGGTATAAAGTGGTATCCCATGGTGGCTTAACTTGAACTTTCTTAATTGATAGTAATGTTGGTCATCTTTTCATGTGCTTACTGGCCATTTGTGTATCTTCATAAAAGAAATGTCTGTTCAGACTCTGCTCATTATTAAATTGGATTATTTGTCTTTTTATTATTGTGAGAATTCTTCATCTATTCTGGACACAAGTCTCTTATGTATTATTTGCAAATTTATTCTCCCATTCTGTGCATTGTCTTTTCACTTTCTTGATGTTGTCCTTTGACCCAAAAAACTTTTATGAAGTCCAGTGTGTCTATTTTTTTGTTTGTTTGTTCCTTGGTATCTATCTCCTCTGCCAAATTCAAGGTCAGGAAGATTTACCCCTGTGTTTTCTTCTAACAGATCTATGGTTTTAGCTCTTACATTTAGATTATTGATTGATTTTGAGTTAATTTTTGTATGTGGTGTGAGGTAAGGGTCCAGCTTCATTCTTTAGCATGTGGACATGCAATAGTCCCCACACTATTTTTTAAAGAGAATATTCTTGCCTCCAGTTAATGGAGTTAACATCAAATTAAAAAATCATTTAGATGGTACATGTATGGGTTTATTTCTAGACTCTCACCTGTCTTCCATTGATCTATACACCTATGTGCCACCACACTGTCTTGATTACCGTTGTTTTGTAGTAAGTTTTGAAATCAGGAAGCGTGAGTCCTCTTTGTAGTTTTCAATATGGTTTTGTCTATTCTGGACCTCTTGCAATTCTATAGTGATTTTGGAATCGGTTTTTCTTTTTTTTTTTTTTTTTTTTTTTTTGAGACGGAGTCTCGCTCTGTCACCCAGGCTGGAGTGCAGTGGCGCGATCTCAGCTCACCGCCAGCTCTGCCTCCCAAGTTCATGCCATTCTCCTGCCTCAGCCTCCGGAGTAGCTGGGGCTAGAGGTGCCCACCACCACGCCCAGCTAATTTTTTGTGGTTTTAGTAGAGACAGGGTTTCACTGTGTTAGCCAGGATGGTGATCCGCCCACCTCGGCCTCCCAAAGTGCTGGGATTACAGGCGTGAGCCACTGTGCCCAGCCTGGAATCAGTTTTTCTACAAAGAAACCAGCTGGGATTCTGATGGGAACTGCATTGAATCTATAGATCAGTTTGGGACATATTATTATCTTTACTAGGTTAAGTCTTCTAATATATAAATATGGGATATTTTTCCAAGTATTTAGATATCATTTAATTTCTTTCAACAATGTTTTGTAGTTTTCAGAGTATAAGTTTTCCACTTCTTTTGTTAAATCTATTACTATTTTATTCTTTTTGATGCTATTGTAAAAGAAATTGCTAATTTCATTTTTGGATTGTTCATTGCAAGTGTATAGAAATACAATTGATTGGCCGGGTGCGGTGGCTCAAGCCTGTAATCCCAGCACTTTGGGAGGCCGAGACAGGCAGATCACGAGGTCAGGAGATCGAGACCATCCTGGCACGGTGAAACCCCGTCTCTACTAAAAAATACAAAAAACTAGCTGGGCAAGATGGCGGGTGCCTGTAGTCCCAGCTACTCAGGAGGCTGAGGCAGGAGAATGGCCTACACCCAGGAGGCAAAGCTTGCAGTGAGCTGAGATCCGGCCACTGCACTCCAGTCTGGGCGACAGAGAGAGACTCCATCTCAAAAAAAGAAGAAATACAATTGATTTTAATATATTTATCTTGTATCCTGCACACTTGCTAAACTCATTTTAGTTCTAATAGTTTTTTAGTGGATTCCTTAGGATGTTCTTATGGAAGATCATGTCTTTTGCAAATAGAGATGGTTTTACTTATTTTCCAATCTGGATGCCTTTTATTTCTTTTTCTTGTTTAATATCTCTGGCTAAAACCTGTAGTATAATACAATGTTGAATTTAGAAATAATGAAAATGGATGGACAGACTTTCTTTGTTCCTGATCTAGGGGGAAAGCATTCAGTCTTTCTCCATGATATATGATGTTAGCTATACGATGTATCTAGAGTGACATTATTAGATGTTGATTTGTCAGCCAGGCGCAGTGGCTTACGCCTGTAATCCCAGCACTCTGGGAGGCCAAGGCAGGTGGATCACCTGAGGTCAGGAGTTTGAGACAAGCCTGGCCAATATGGTGAAACCTCGTCTCTACTAAAAATACAAAAATTAGCTAGGTGTGGTGGCGGGCACCTGTAATCCCAGCTACTTGGGTAGGAGAATCTCTTGAACTCAGAAGACAGAGGTTGCTGTGAACCGAGATGGAGCCATTGAGCCTGGGAGACAACAGCGAAACTCCGTCTCAAAAAAACAAAGATGTTGATTTGTCACAGATGCTCTTTATCAAGTTGAGGAAGTTCCCTTCTGTTTCCTATTTTGTTGAGCATTTTTATATGAAAGGGTGATAAATTCTATCAAGTGCTTCTTCTATTTCTATTGAGATTATCACGTAATTTGTTTTTTATTCTGTTGATATATTTTATTGATTTTTAGATGTTAATCTAACCTTCTGAGATAAATCCCACTTGGTTATGGCATATAATTATTTTTATATGTTGCTGAGGGGGTTTTTTGTCTGTATTCCTAGGAGATACTGGTCTGTAGGTTTTCTTTGTTTTGTTTTTGTTTTTTTAATGTCTGTCTCATTTTGGTATCAGGGTAACGGTGACATCATAAAATGAATTGAGAAATGTTCCTTCTTTTCTATGTGGAATGGTTTTTGAATAATTGGTGTTAATTCTTCATTGAATATGTGGTAGAATTTATTGGTGAAGCCATCTGGACCTGGGCTTTTCTTGTGAATATTTTTTGATTACTAATTCAATATCGTTACTTGATACAGGCTTATTCAGATTATCTCTTTCTTCTTGAGTCGGTTTTCTTCTTGAGTAGTTTATGTCTTTCTATAAATGTGTCTAATTTGTTGGTATATAATTGTTCATAGTATTCCTTTATAATATCTTTTATTTCGGTAAAGTCAGTAGTAATGGCTCCTCTTTATTTCTGATTCTAGTAATTTGAGTCTTTTTTTATTTAAGTTTCTTTCTTTTTAAAAATTTTTAGTAGAGAAAGAACTTTATTTTTGTTTGGTTGGTTTTTGGGGGTTTTTTTGAGACAGGATCTCACTCTGTCACCAGGCTGGAGTGCAGTGATGCAATCACAGATCACTGCAGCCTCGACCTCCCTGGACTCAGGTGATCCTCCCACCTCAGCCTCCCAAGTAGCTGGGACTACAGGTGTGCACCACCACACCTGGCTAATTTTTCTACTTTTTGTAGAGACAGAGTTTTGCCATGTGGCCCAGGCTGGTCTGGAACTCCTGGGCTCAAGCAATCTACCTGCTTTGGCCTCTCAGAGTGCTGGGATTATAGGCTTGAGCCACTGCACCTGGCCAAGAACTTTTCTTTTTTATGATTTCATCTTTTGTTTTAGATGTGAGGGTACATATGCAGATTTGTTACATAGGTGCATTGCATGATACTGAGGTTTAGGGTATGACTGGTCCCATCACCCAGGTAGTAAGGATGGTGCTCAGTAGGCAGTTTTTCAGCCCTTGTTTAATGGCTGAAAAATCCAACATCCAATTACTCTCAAAGACATTTTTTCTCCTTTTGTCCAAATGTATAGGTTATACTTTTCTGTTTACTGGCATGCCTTGTAATTTTTCATTGGAGAGTAAATTTTTAGATCCTATGTTGTAGCATTTCTGGGTACAGCTCCCCCTCCTTTTGGGGCTTTTTGTTTGCTTATTTGCTTAATGAGCGGCTCAATGATTTCAGTGAAGCCTATCCTACTACTTCCCCAGACCCCAACAGTGTTGTGCCTCTGATGTTGCTGTGCAGGGAGGTACAGTTTTAGGTATATCCACAATTACCCTGGGATGACACTTGCTTTGGTAGGGTTGCCTTCCTTTCTTTCTGTGAACATAGTAGGCTATAAACTCCAGTAGATGCTGGCTCCTTGCTTTATTATTTTCAACAGTACCCTAGGGCATAAATTGCTCTATCAACTAATCCAATCAAATTCTGGCCCCTCTGTAGGGATTGCATCTGAGAGCAGTGCTGGATATTTATTGACTACAGAAGGGCTTGTCCCAGCTGTCTTATTCCCTAGTTTTCTCCTGCAAACTAACTAGTCTGCTGTTGAGCCTATATCTTAAATCTCCTCCCAATTCTCTATCACTATAACCACCACTGTTCTTTCATGGTCCCCAACCTTTTTGGCACCAGGGACCATTTTTGTGGAAGGCAATTTTTACACAGACCGGATCACCCAGCTCGTGATTGGTTGGTGTGGCTGGTTTTGCGATTAAACTGTTCCACCTCAGATCATCAGGCATTAGATTCTCATAAGGAGCATGCAACCTAGATCCCTCACACGTACAGTTCACAGTAGGGTTCACATTCTTATGAGAATCTAATGCTGAAGCTGATCTGACAGGAGGAGGAGCTCGGGGGTAATGCTTATGCTTCCTGGCTCACCATTCACCTCCTGCTCTACAGCGTGATTCCTAAGAAGTCATGGATGGGTATCCATCTGTAGCCCAGAGGTTGGGGACCCCTGCTTTAGAGCACCATTAGGCTTCAGCTTCTCCAAGCTCTGTTGCAGGTGAAGTCAGTTCCTTTGAAAAGAAATGAGGACTACCTGTTTTATGGCCTACTTGTCTTTTCCGCCCTCCTTTCCCCCTCCCCTGACAATATCTCTGGGCCAGAACTAGAATTGAAATTGGGGACAATGGCAGTTTTCTCTCTGAGAGACATCTCTGCCCTAGGAGCTGAGTTTTCAGTGGACTTGTGGGGAAGAGATGAGGAATCGCCCCAGGCCCTCTTGACTCACCTCTCCTGGTGTAGAACCATCCCGTCATGAGCCAGAGAAAGGGTGATCAGGGGCCCAGCAGTTTCAACACACTGTGCCCAAGGTGAGCCCCTGTTCCATGAATGGGGCTGAGTGGAGGAAGGGATCCCCCACCTCACAACTGCATTTGTCCACGATATAACCACAGCCACAGGGAGCTGGGGACAAGATGAGAAACTCTGATGTCCTGGTCCTCCTGGGAGGGAAGCTTCTGACTCAGAGGTGGGGGAAAAGAGGGCCCTGTGCTTTTGACTGTAGCCATCTGGCATGGACTTTGTCTTGCTAAGCTGGGAGTGGGAAGAGGGGAAGGAGTTTTGGCTTCAATACTGCAGACTTTCATCTTTCTCACAAAATTTTTGCAGATTTTCTTCAATAGACGTTTCTTCATTTGCTGTTTTTCCCTTAGGTCAATTTTCAGAGGCTTTAACTGGTTAACATCTTATGACTTTTAGTTTCACTAGGGAGCAGGTCAGCGGAACTTTCATGCTGTCATGCCAGAAGTCCATCTCAGCAGTTACTTTTGAGTTGATCTTTTATCAGAAAAATAGCCTTGTAGCTGTAGAGGGGCAAGGAGATTTAAGACTGTATCTCCTTTGTCACAGCTGTTTCAAGTCATTTTGTAATTCAGTCTTAAAGCCTCTGTCTAGCAGTGATTGTTGCCGTTGGGTGTGATAGTACATAAACAACTCTGGAATTTGCCCACAACATTGGTAACACATTTCACTGACATAATCTTTAATAATTGTTTATTACCTTTTTTTTTTTTTTTTTTAACCTAGGAAGTATCAAAACTCCGCTGTCAGCTTGCTAAAAAAAAACAAAGTGAGACAAAACTTCAAGAGGAATTGAATAAAGTCCTAGGTATCAAACACTTTGATCCTTCAAAGGCTTTTCATCATGAAAGTAAAGAAAATTTTGCCCTGAAAACCCCATTAAAAGAAGGTAAGACATGAATAAATATATAAAAGTGTCCTCTTCCTTTGGATTTGCTTTCACAGCATTTAGCAAGTCATCCATCTTATGAACTGTGAAAATTTGTTGACACCTTCTGATAAAAGCAATTCTTACTGAGATTGTTGTGTACAAATGACTGTTTTTCCCCTCCTTCTACACTTTCTTTTCTGTATACCTGGATTCTGCCTGTTCTTCAAGGCTGGGTCAAATTATATCTTCCTGGAAGCTTTGCCTGACTATTTTGCCCCTGTCCACACTCCCCAATTTTACTCCCTCTATAATACCCTTAGCATTTTAACCTAAATGTCTCTTAGGTCCTTAATCATTTTCTAATTTCTAGTTTTGGAGAAGTAATTTCTTATTTCTTGACTGTGAATGTTTGTCTTTCACAGTAAATTAAAATTGGTTGAAGTGATAAAGACTTGTAAATAAAATTATCTTGCAGAATATATTGCTTCATCTGCCTAGAGAAGATACAAGGCCTGTTTTTAGTTTATAACGATGGATAAATTCGTTTTAATCTAGATTACTAATACTTCTTTTCAATAATTCTTCTAGGCAGTACAAACTGTTACTGAGCTCCTATGGAGTGACAAGAATCATGGAAGTAAACATCTGAAAAACCTGTTGAAGATTATTTCATTCGTATTGTTGTTATTGATGTTGTTATTATGTTTGACATGGTATTTTATAATGTTGTATTTAATTTTAACTGCCAATCCTTAAATATGTGAAAGGAACATTTTTTACCAAAGTATCTTTTGAGATTTTATTTTTTCTTGTAAATGCCTCCTACCTAATGCTCACCTTTATCACCTCATTCTGAACCCTCTCACTGGCTTTCCAGCTTACAATGCATCTCATCAACTTAATATTCCTTTAAAAGTCAGTATCATATTATTATTCTCCTGTTCTGAAACCTTACTTTCAAGAGTCTAATCCCCAGATTTTTCAGCTTGATCCTGGAGGTCTTTTCTAGTCTGAGCTTCTTTAGCTAGGCTAAAACACCTTGGTTTATTCTTGCCTCTACTTCAATTCTGATAATGCTCACCTATTATCCTTCCACTTGTCCAGTTGAAATAAGAAATTTAAGAACGAGCCTAACTTCATAGGAACCTCTCCATTTTTAATCAGTTGTTTAATAATTTACAGGTTCTTAGGCTCCATCCTATTTGTATGAAATTATAATCTGTGATTTGGCCTTAAGCCTGCATTTTTAACAAACTCTTCAGTTAATTCTTAAATACACTGAAAATCTGAGAAACTCTGCATGTAACTATTTCTTTAGAGTTTGTCATATACTGCTTGTCATCTACATGTCTACTGAGCATTTGATTAATATTTGTGTAATATGAAATAAAATTACACAGTGAGTCATTTAACCAATTAATTTTTCAACTTGTATTTTATGAAGTTACATTAATGCTTCTATATAAGATGTATTTATTATCTCTACCCTACCCACACCACCTTTTCCCCAGAATCACAAAAGATACTGTTTAGAAAGTGGTAAATCTCTCTCTAAAATGTCTGTTTTGCACATTGGTATAATATTGATAAGCTACCTTTTTTATAATATGTCCTCATTGATCGACCAACAGGGACTATCAGTCAGAATTGCTTTTCATAATTATTTTATTAGATCTTAATACATGGTTGAATTTTAAAATGCAATTTTTTGAATTAAATTCAGAAGAAATGTAGGAATTGAAAAATTGTCCAATAAAATGGTTTAATGGGCTGCGCACAATGGCTCACGCCTGTAATCCCAACACTTTGGGAGGCTAAGGCGGGAGGAATTCAAGATCAGCCTGGGCAACATAGTGATCCCTCATCTCTAAAAAATATATAAATAAATAATAAAATGCTTCAGGACTTCTACTTTTAGCCAAGATGGGGTAATAAGATGAACAACCAGGTGCACTGCCCAAAGTTCTGCCCACTGGGAGGATTTCTCTTCACCACTGTCCTTCAGGGATGTCCCAGAGAAGGGCTGGCATACTGTAGCTATCCAATTTCAGGTGATGCCGACATATCACACAGAAGCATCTATAAACTAGGCCCATGTCATTTATTCCTGTCAATTCATCATAGGGAACTCCCCATGAGCTATGAGCTTGGGAGAAAAAAGGCAAGGTAGCAGGAACAGGGACCATGGGCATTTGGGTCACTTCTTCATGTAACTTACTTTTGCCTTCAGGTCCTGCCTCGGCCCAGTCACATACATAACACGTTCTTTGATGATGTACTCCTGCTGTGCATACCCAGCATTATGGCTTATGGGTCAGATAACACCCAACTCATCATGGGCAGCTCAGGTCACATGGTAACTTAATTGACCAGTAGGTAAGCATTCAGTCCCTACTGAAGCCCAGCAGTAGGCCAAGAGCTGTTTCTCAAAAGAGTAGTTATCTGCATAGGATAGCAGGTCTTTCTTCAAAATACTAAGGGTCTGCACTGAGATTCATCTATATGGGCCTGCCAAAGGTTCCAACAGCATCTCTATCTGCCACTGACACTTCAAATACCATTGGATCTGCAAGTTCATGTGTCCCAAGCAGCAAAGCACCTTACACAATAGCCTGGACCTATTGCAGAACCTTTTCCTATTCTGAGTCCTACTCCAAACTAGCAGCTTTTCAAGACACTCAGTAAATGGGCCAGAGTAACAAACCCAAATCCAAAGAGGGCTGCCACATGTCATGCCTCTTCTGGTTGTAGGAGGGGGCAGATGCAAAAACTTACCTTAGGAGGGGTATCTCAATATGCCTCATACCACTGGACCCCTAGAAATTTTACTGAGACATGAAAAAGCCTTTGAATTTTTGTTGGATTTACTTCCCACTTCTGATATGCACATGTTTTATCAATAGTTCTGGAGTAGTTGCTACGTCTCACTCATTAAGTCCAGTGAGCATAATGTCATCAGTGTAATGGGTCAATGTGATGTGGAAAGAAAAGGCAATAAAGATTCCTGTGAACAAAATTAGGACAGGGCTGGTGAGTTGATACACCCTGAGGTAGGACATAAAGGTGCATTTCTAGCCTTGCCAGCTAAAAGCAAACTGCTTCTGGTTGGCCTTCTAGACAGGGATGGAGAAAAAGGCATTTGCCAGATCAGTAGATGCATACGAGGAACCAGGGTTTATGTTAATTTGCTCAAGCAATACATCTGGTACAGCAGCTGCAATTGGAGTCACCACCTAGTTAAGTCTGTGATAATCCACTGTTTTTCTTCAAGATCCATCTGTCCTCTGCTCAGGCTAAATAGGTGAGTTGAATGGAGATATGGTAGGAATCACCACCCAGCCTTCCTTCAAGTACTTACGGTGGCACTAATCTCTTCACTCCCTATAGGAATTGAACATTGCTTTTGGTTTACTATTTTCATAAGTACAGATAGTTCTAGTGGCTTCTACTTGGCCTTTTCCACCATAATAGCCCTCACTCCATAGGTCAGGAAACCAATGCGTGGATTCTGTCAGCTGCTGACTATATTCTAATTATACATTCTAGAACTGGGGGATAACCACAGAATAGGTTCAGGAATTCACTGGGCCCATTGTGAGATGGAACTAAGCTAAAACTCTGTTCATCACCTGACCTCCATAAGCTGCTACCCTGACAGTAGCACTTTGGATCTCCTGAAATTAGTGTCACTTCAGAGCCAGTGTCCACTAGTTCACAAAAGATCTGATTATTCCGTTTTTCTAATGCACAGTTACATTGGTAAAAGGCTGTACGTCCCTTTGGGGAGGACTAGGAGAAAGACTAACAGTATAAACGTTTGGTTATGGACCAGGGTCCCCTTGAGGTCCTCCCCTTCAATCGAAGGGTTTTGGCTCTATAAAATGGCTCAAGTCTGGGAATTAAGGGACCACGATTCTGTTTTTATGATTCAAGTTCAACTTTTGTCACTTGACTTAGAAGTTTTCTGCTCATACAGATCAAGTAAGACTTTAGTAGGCTTCCTATCTATTTCACTTCTAGGAAAACCATGATCAACTAGCCAAAGCACAGGTCTACACAAGTCAGATTATTCTGATTGTTCCTTTGGCTCTGTCATTATGATAACCACTTCACCTTGCCTTTGGTGGTTGAGTTCCGTTACTTGACCCATGCCACCCTGGGATCTGTTACTTCCATTATATTTAGGTTTGCCAGTTCAGTGACTGCAGTGAGCTCTGGCCTACAGAGAAGAGCCATCACAGAGTTCTGAAAAAGGTGCTGGAACGCTCCTCGTAAATTTATTTCTCATAGTATTGGTGAAAGGTATACTTTCTTGACATTCCCAGTGTGGATGAGTAGTTCTTAAATGAAAAATCTACTCCAATTTCCCAATATTCCTAAACCTTTTAATCCCATCCCCTAGATTAAACCAAGGCATGTCCAGCCCTTCCAATTCATCTTTTCCATGTTTCAGTAAGCCTATCAAACCGTAAGCACCCTTTCTAATTCCCCAAGCTGCAGTGTTAAATGCAGAATCTTTGCTTAGTGAGCCCATGTCAAGAAATTTGACCTGATCCAACTTTTTGTTCCTTCCATCATTTTCCGACACCTTTATTATCCATTCTCGCATATGTTCCCAGATTTTTGTCTGTAAAAATTAGAGACTTTGAGTAACTCTTTGGAGTATAGCACATCTCTTCATGGGTAACACTTTGTTCCTGTCTAGTTTCAGGTCTAGAAGCAAAGAAGGGTGGTGGAGATGGGTCTGGAGGAGAACGGGCATTGTCTTGTATATCAACTGCCTGAAAGGAGACCATTACAATTTCCTCAGGCAATGCAGTGTTAATCATCTCAGACAGGTTGGAGGGTACTATCACTGGAAATGGAGAAGCTGCTTCCACTGGGGTTAAGAAGTCTCTCCACCAGCAAAGAAGACTCATCAGAATTTATGGGCTTAATGTCCCCAGCTTCATCAAGGTCTTCCTACATGTCCAAACTCTAATTTATAGAATCTCATTTTTTTCAGTAAGTGCCCTCTTTTTAACAATAGTCACTCTGCAAGGCTGGAATTCTAATTTGTGTTGTAATTCAGCCAGTCACAGGATGAGATGCTGTGTTTGATTTTCAACAGTCTCGGCTCTGGGAATACAGGAGATAGGGTTTTCTTCAGAGTGTACATAGAAGTTTTCTGATTATTTATGGAGTACTTGAGCTGGGAATAAAAATCCCTACACTCACCTTTTTTAGCACCACTTTATCCAGTGACATTAGAAACAACCAACTGTCCTGATTATACTGATTAAGAGGCAGAATAGGTAGTCAAGGAAGTAAACATGGCTGTGGTATGCAGCAACTGTGGCTTACTGCACCACACACTTCAACAAAATAAGCCCCAGCATTCACATTGTAGTCAAGCTAACTCAAGCAAAGCTATCTTCAGTAAGACATTTCCGTGTAGACAGCATGCACATTTTGATTTTACATATCCTCAGACTGATCCTTTGCTTATTATAATAGTAGAAAAGCCACCACTGGGTGGAGATTTAAGATGCTAATGAGACATGCGATGTATGAGCAAGCATGTACAGCTACTGCTCTTGTGCACCCAGAGGAACACCCAGAACATGCTTACTAGTAACACCTCTTCCCACCCCTTTATGATTAATCATGTAAGACTCCCAGAAAGGGAGTCTCCCTGGTGCCACTCTTTGCGGTCTCATCCTTACCAGTGGCCTGTACTGAATCCTCTCTCTAAGGGTGTACTATCTATTGTGCACTCAACTTTCAAAATATTATTTCGCCTTTGCAATGAATTGCTTTATACTGCATCTTCTTCACTGTCTCTTAAGTTATTTTAGACTAAGAAGACAAGAACAAGGTTTCATAACAGCCATCAACAATTAGTTTTCCAAAAATCCCCCCCAAAAAATCATATACACAGTTAACCAGCTCCTTGCCTCTTATAACTGGTTGATTAGGAGTAGCCAATGCAATTATTTTGCATATTTCTATCGCTAGATCATGCTATGCACTCAGTGCTCACTTTACTAACTGGAAAGAATCGTTAACATCTTTAATAAGATCAGAGTAACGTATGTTTTAATAACATATAAAAGATGTTATTAAAGATTTAATAAGATCTTAAATAGATCTAATAACATCTTTAATAAGACCTTATTAACATCTTTAATAAGATCTTTAATAAGATCAAAATTGATTTAATAAGATCAATTCCAAAAACTCTGGGATCATCAGGAAACTCATCCTTAATATTCTGTCCCCCTAGAGCAACTCTTGGTACCAAAATCTGTATTAGTCACAGTTCTTCAGAGAAAAAGAACCAGTAAGTGATACATAGAAAAGTTGATTTAGTATGAGGAATTGGCTGACATGATTATGAAGGCTGAGAAGGCTTGCAACCTGCCATTTGCAGGCTGGAGACCCAGGAAAGCAGGTGGTGTGCAGTACAAGCTTGAAGGCCTGAGAACCATCAGAGCAGAGGGTGTGAGTCTCAGTCCAAGGTCAGCAAAAGACTGATATTCCAGCTCAGTCAGGAGGAAGGGATTAATTCTCCCTTCCTCTGTTTTTTGTTCTACTCAGCCCTCAATGGACCCTCAGTCAGCTTTAGTGCATCCACTAATTCAAATATTAACCTCATTCAGAAACACCCTCACAGACACCCCCTGAAGTAGTACCCACAGTCAGCCCATGATCTAGTCAAGTTGATGTATAAAAATTAAACATCCCAATTAAATATCACACTGGGTTGGGGAACTGAACACCCTATCTAGTCTAACTCATGCCCTATTTATCTGCAATAGCCTTTAACCTTGAATACTTGTCCATGTATCACACTGTTGACAAGAGAGGACAGAGGTCAGGATGCCCTGCCTCCTTCCTCAGTATCATTCTTTCAGATCCTCTTCTTGCTGCTGTTCATGACTTCTATGTGAACACCCCCTAAAACAGGGTGAGAAGGACGACAGAGATGGTGACAATATGAAACAAGGCCCCAGCACGTATTTGTGGGTGAAGCTGGACCCCAAGACACCTATCCTTAGGAAGGTTTTACTTGAGACTCCAACTCTAGCTTATTCATCAGTCCTTTAAATTAGGAGTCATCTAAGCTCCCATCACAAGGCAAATTTTGACAAATAGATTTTCCAGAAACTGTTACAACAAAGAGGGTGGGGTCAATACCCAGTAACATTCATCCATTTTCCAACCTGTTGTCTCTTCTTTCATTGGGACTTTGTAGTTTTCAAGAAAAGGAGTGAAAGGCAAACTAATTATCTTTAACAAGTGAATAATTATATACATATAGCCAACTGATTTAAATTGTTTAAAATCAATTCTCTTTTCTGGGAGAAACAATTTAAAAAAGTATTATCTTCATATATTTACACACTTAAGAATTTAATGATCTGAGGATAAAACAGATTCATCTATAAGTCATGCTTTTGATTTTGATTATACTGCATTTTATTTATTCATTCATTTATATATTCAAAAATATTTATAAAATATTCATCCTGTGCCAGGGACTGAATTTGGTGCTGGTACACAGAGGAGAACACGACTTTGGCCCTTAAGTTTTTAAATGAAAGGTGACAGATGTGAAGTAAATAATGGTCACATACACCTTTTAAATGCTATAAAATACAGGTATAGGATACTATGAGAGAGGAAAACATGAGAGTCTAATTAAGATTGGGGTGTATACTATTTGAGGAGAAGGGCAGACAAGGAAGGTGGAGTCAAAGATGGGGCACCGATCCTGCAGGGCCTTGTAGATGGGAAGTTACTGAAAGGTTGTAAGCAAGTAGTAAAATAAGCTGATCTGTCTTTAAAGGATTATTCAGTCTGTGGCAGATATCTGGATATGCCAAAAGTGAAAGCGGAAGTAAGTCTTTCCAGTGGCCCAAAAGGCTCTAACAGATCTACAATCTCACACTTCCACTCGCTTCCCTCTCTGGCTTTTTTCCTTCTCCTCCATTTATTTATTTATTTATTTATTTATTTATTTATTTATTTAT
>NW_012099765.1:236913-290422 GCF_000951045.1 Mandrillus leucophaeus
TTTATTTATTTATTTATTTATTTATTTATTTATTTATTTATTTATTTATTTATTTATTTGAGACAGGGTCTTGCTCTGTTGCCCAGACTGAAGCTCACTGCAGCCTCAACCTCCCAGGCTCAAGTGATCCTCCCAGTTCAGCCTCCCAAGCAGCTGGGACTACAGCTATGTGCCACTATGTTCAATTAATTTTTTTGCATTTTTTTTTTTTTTATAAAGATGGGGTTTCATCATGTTGCCCAAGCTGGTCTCAAACTCCTGGACTCAAGCAATCTACATGCCTCAGCCTCCCAACGTGTTGGGATTACAGGTGTGAGCCACCTGGCCCAGCTTTCCCTATTTTATTCTTTTTAGCCACACTGGACTCCTTACAGAAGCTTGAGCACATTAGGCTGACTAGGCCTATCTTCTGTGCACTTGATTCATCTGCCTGGAATGTTCTCTTATATATTTTTGAAGCCACTGAAGGGAGGAAGCCCCCTGGACCTGCTCTCTGGGAAACTGTGTGATGCAGAGATCTGGCTGACTTCTCTGATGTATAGCCTGACTGGGAAGTAAAAACTTTCTAAGGTTAAGCACTGTGATCTTGGATTTGTTACCCTAGTGTAAAACTAGCCTATCTTGACAAATAAACACCATAGTTAACAAAGTAGACAAAAATATTACTTTTTAATAAAAAGCTTTAGTCTTTAGATATTTTTCAATCTGTTAATTTAAAATATTGTCAAGTTTAATTTTCATTTTCTTGACTACTGGTAAGTTCCAGCATGTTGTCCTATGTGATTTTGCCTTTTGACCTTTATCAACTGTGAATTGCTTTTCACATTTGATCTTATTTTCCTTCAGTTTGTCTTTTGACTTTGTTAATTATCATTATTGTTGTTGTGCAGCTGTTTACAATAATCTATGTGGTTTAATTTATTGATATTTTCCCTTTTGGTTTCTAAATGGCATAATATGCTTATAAAAGGTTTTCTCACATCAAGATTATTTTATATATACTCTTCTCATGCTTTTGTTATAGTTTAACTTTTTTTAACCATGATAAATGAAACAATAGTTCAACTTTTTAAATTTGTAAATAACTTATTTTAGTATAAGTGAATTAGAATCCAGTCTTATTTTTTTTTCAGTTTCCACACAAAGCATTGACAGCCTGATTTTTTTAATGATCCATTTTAATTTACTATCTTTATCCCCTAATAAATTTTCATATGCATACTTGAATCTAGCTGAGTTAATCAGTATAACAGTATCTTTCAGACAAACCTGGGAGGTTAAGAGGAAGATTAGGTTTGGGAGACAAGATGACGATAAATTAATCTATTTTAGAATTTCACATAAGTAAAATCATACTTTTTGAATTTAGTTTCTTTTACTCATCATAATGACTTTGAGATTTATTTACACAGTTCATTTCTTTGTATAGCTAAGTAATATTCCACAGTATGGATACACCACAATTTGTTTACCCATTCATCTGCTGATGGATGTTTATGTTGTTTCCAGTTTTAATCTGTTTTGAATTAAGCTGCTGTGAATATTCTTGTGTGAGTCTTTATAAACATGTATTTTATTTCTCTTGGGTAAGCACCTAGAAGTGGAATTACTGGGTCATGGAATAGGTGTATGTTTTTTGTTTGTTTGCTTTTGGTTTTTTTTTTTTTTTTTTGAGATGGAGTCTCTCTCTGTCACCCAGGCTGGAGTGCAGTGGCACGATCGCAGCTCACTGCAACCTACGCCTCCCGGGTTCAAGCAATTCTCCTGCCTCAGCCTCCTGAGTAGCTGGGATTACAGGCACATACCACCACACCCGGCTAATTTTTGTATTTTTTTTTTTTTTAGTAGAGACAGGGTTTCACCATGTTGGTCAGGCTGGTCTCACACTCCTGACCTCATGATCCACCCTCCTCGGCCTCCCAAAGTGCTGGGATTACAGGCGTGAGCCACTGTACCTGGCCAGAATAGGTGTATGTTTAACTTTATTTTATTTTATTCCTTTTTTTTTCTTATTGTTCTTATTTCTCTGAGGCATACATGTAACTTTATAAAAACTTTCAATTTTCTAAAGTGGTTGTATCATTTTATACTCCCTCCAGCAATAAGAGTATTCTAGTTATTCTAAATGCTTGTTAGTGAAGGAGTTGAGAATATGCTATCCCAAAATATGCCACCCTGGCATTTTGACTATTTTAAGTTAAAGACACTTAAAAAACAGCAGGCACAAGAAGATCACTGTGACTTTTCTGTTTCTTAAAAGCAGGAGATGACATTCCCACATGAAAGATGCCCTCCCATACTAGAAATAAAGTAACATTCCTATCACCAAAGACAGGAAGTGAATGCCAGATAATTCTGTACCAACCTTATTAAAATAACTGATCTTCTAGCCTCAAAAATGTAGTTACTTTTTCACAATTTAGTACTCTGTCTAATTTGGTGTTTAATTGCAACTCTAACTGCATCTTTGGGTCTTCACTTTCTTAGGAAGGACCCATGCCACATAACGCTTGTATAAAATAGATTTGTATGCTTTTTTCCTGTTGATCTACCTTAATTTAATTCTTAAGTCTAGCTGAAAAACCCTGAAAAGACAGAAGTAAAATTTGCCTCCCTTATATTATCATTTGATGCTTTCAGTCTTTAACTTTGGCCATTCTGTTACGTATGTAATGGTATCTTCACGTGGTTTTAATTTGCTTCTCTAATGTTGAGCATCTTTTTATGTGCTTATCGGCTATTCTTATATCTTCCTTTTTAAAGTGTTGTCCAGGTCGGGCGTGGTGGCTCATGCCTGTAATCCCAGCACTTCGGGAGGCTGAGGTAGGTGGATCATTTGAGGTCAGGAGCTCGAGCCTGAGCAACCTGGTGAAACCCTGACTCCACTCAAAATACAAAAATTAGCTGGGTGTGGTGGCATACACCTGTAATCCCAGCTACTCAGGAGGCTGAGGCAGGAGAATTGCTTGAACCGGGGAGGCAGAGGTTACAGTGAGCCGAGATCGTGCCACTGCAGTCCAGCCTGGCAGACAGAGTGAGACTCTGTCTCAATAATTAATAAATAAATAAATAGCGTTGTATGGCAGATCCACCTGACAGCAATAACTTTAAGCCTACCCTGAGAATGACCCTGTGGTCTAAGAAGAATGTGTGTGTCTAAGAAGAATAGCTTGGAGCTAAAGAATCCAGGAATGGCCAAGGTGAATATTCACTCCTTATCGATGGAGGACATCTGAGTCCCTGGTTCATCCCTTGCAACACAAGCTATACAGGTGATGGAGGCCCTTTGTTATGGGTTAAATGGAGGTTGCTAGGTGGAACATGCTAAGTGAAAATACTATACAAACCATACTTTTTACAAACGGCAGTGGTTCTCCCGTCCAGCCCACTGCCACTGGACTGTCCTTGTATTTAAGTTCCCTCAATAAACCCTATATCTGGTTCACTGTCTCTGGGTCTTTTCTTCAGCCTCTCATACACGATGCCATTCCTGTTGGAGTCAATAGAGGTCTGACATGACAAATGTCTGTTAAAAACTTCTGTCCATTTTAGAACTTGTTTTTTTAAAAATTATCGAGTTGTGGAGTTAATTGCTCTGAATATTAGTCCTTTTCAGATATATATATATATAGAGAGAGAGAGATTTCCCCTCCCAATAGCAAGACCCTGTCTCTAAACACACAAAAAGATTTTTTTAATTAGCTGGTTGTGGTTGTGCACGCCTGTGGTCCTAGCTGCTTGGGAAGCTGAGGCTGTAGAATTACGTGCGGCCCAGGAGTTCCAGGCTGCAGTGAGCTGTGATGGCACCACTGCTCTCCAGCCTGGGTGACAGAGGGAGACCCTGTCTTGAAACAATAAAAATAAATACATTATGCCCAATTAGTGACTTGGGATCCATCTTGAAAGACTGGCTTTTTCAGGTTCACATTTGTTCACAAATGCAAACACACACAACAATTCTTCATAATTTATATTAATAGATTTCTCTGAATGCCTCTTAGAGTTTACCATGTGCTGTGTGCTCTAAATGAATATAACATTAAAAGTTAGATGATTCTTTTAGTTCAATTCGAATGGCAATTTTTGATGTTCTTAAATTGGTACAGAGCCATAATCCAGAATAGCGGTGCAAAGCTCACTGAGCACATTCATTACCCTTCAAAGTCTTCGAAAACAGATTACTGGGCTTCACTCCTAGAGAATGATTTCATTCCTTAGGTTCTGTGGTGCAGGCAGGTTTGGAAATCACTTATCTAAAAGTCCTTAATGCTTTGTGAAACTTAAGTCCACTCCATCTACCATTTTCTCAGAGGGCAGGGTAGTATTAATGGAAATGACCCGTTGCATTTTACTTCTTGCCTGCTGTTACCACCACCGCCTTTTACTCTCCTTTGAAATAATTAAAAAGCACTGGGAAGGGAAAGCACTGCAGAATTTTACTAAACATAATCTGTTGCAATAAGATGTAACTAAATAAAATGACAGAAAACTGTGCCTTTTAGAACAGGAATCAACTGCATGATCTGTGTGCTTTCCAAAAGCGTGGCTCACTCTTCTTCCGCAAGAGAAAACTACAACCAGTCTTGACAGGAAGTTGTTGGGTTTTTGTTTTTGTTTTTGTTAAATAGTTCTACCAAATAGTTTTGCAAATAGACCCAGGCTTGACTGGCAATTAAACATGAAACTTCTCATTGGGTATTTTCGAGACTACCACGGGGAATCAGCTACCAGCTTACTGCCATGTGGAAAACTGCACGAGATTCCGGGATCGGAATCAAAATGCTAATTTAAAAGGTCAAGTGAAGCTGCGCCTCACGTTTTGGCGTGCCTGCGCTCTCTGCAGGCAGCAGCGAACAAAGACCCAGCAAGAGAAGGCAGAGGCTAAGACCCATCCCGTATCTGCTCTCCTGAAATAATTCTGGAGTCATGCCTGAAATGCCAGAGGACATGGAGCAGGTAAGAACTAGCAATTCAAGAAATGAAGCATTCTAGAGTAAGAGATGCTTTAAAAGCATTCCAGTGAACGCCTGCTAAAAACAGAATTGTTGTGTAAAGAAAATAGAAACGAGAGTCATTCATTTCCTTAAAACATAACCTCGGGACAAGGAAGAATAAGCCAACTTTAGTTACTGACCTAGAGAACCAGGTTATGAAGAACTCAGCTAAGTCTCATTAGCTGACAAGAATAAAATGCAAGACAGAACTGCAGTTTCATTTACCATTTTAAATGCAATTATGTATATAAAGTTTCTACATAAATAAGGTTTTTATCTATAGTTGTGTGTTCCAGATGTTCTTTGTCTTTGTATGAATTTAATCTGCTAACATAACTTTTAGTTTCAGGCTGCTCTCTTTAAATGTATAGACTTCACCACCACACCAAGTTGTACATTGTCTATGTAAGAATGGCGTTGGATTCGCATAGACCCTACCATCATTACAGAAAATGATTAAAAACCATATCCAAACATATGCCCCTAGAACTGTACCCAACTTTTACGGGGAAAGTATCAAGTCAGATTCTCGAAAGTAGCCAAGTTAAACTCTTTCTGTTCCTCAAGACTAGGCTGCTCTGAGAATCAGAATGCTAATTGCACATGCTTGCCCTTAAACCTTCTTCTCGTTGAAGAAGGAAGAATTAATTTTCTTTTCTCCCATAGAAAGGTAAGATTACATCATGTGTTGCGACTAGAAACTTGAAACCGAATTCCCAGTTTTTAAGAGAGGAGTATTAAGATGATCTTGGCTGCTCCCCCGGCTCTCCTCCCGCCCTCTTCTTTGTTGTCCCGGGATTATACTTGTTTAGCGCTGGGGCAGTCCTCAAGGATTCCCTAAATAATGCTAAACTGATGAACAGTAATAGCCTGTATTTAAAAAAAAAAAATCGGAACAGAAGAAACCTCAGGCTGTCTTCGATTACTGTTCTAGAGAAACTTATGTTTACACGAGTGAGGAAATGAGTTTTTGTTGGGGGTAGGGGAGAAAGGAAAGTCTCGGTGTTCTGACGTGGAAAAACTTCTTTAAAAGGCTGCTTAGTCTTTAGTTTGAAGATAAAGCAAAAAGGATTAGGAGACGGGGAAAGGCCCTAGGAAAATCCAAGCAGTGGTCACGTTTGTGGGCGACGTTTAGAGCTTGCTATCCTGGGCACACAAGAACCGTTGGACTATTCGGTGCAAAGTTGGCAAATCCTACACGGCCTGTGCCAGGGTTTACTTTCTGCATACATTTCACAGGCGTCCGACCCGGGTGGGGACTTTTTGCGATTTTGAACTGGAAGGGAAATAAGTCGGCATCAGCACTTAGGGCTGATTGACTTTTAAAAGGTGGTAGAACGCCCAGCATTACACGCTGCTGCTTAAAGTCTCGGTGCTTACCAAGGCTGGGCTTGCGTGGCCCAATCCTGCAGTCCCCGAGGCGGTGTTTCTCAAAGGGTGGGCTTGATTCTGGTTAAACCCGTTAAGAAGCCGGACCCTGGGCTCGTTTCTCATTATATAATTATGGGTAAAGTCCAAGGACCTGCGTTTTGAAGAGGTACCTAAGTAATTCATCTTCCTTTCCCCCACAACTTTTTATTTTTAATTAAAAAGAGTTTTACATTTTTGAAATCTCACACACAGGTTTTTTCTTTTTTTAAGCATCCAGGAAGACAAATGGCTCAGACGCCAACCCTTTTCTTTTTATTCCCTGTCTTTTCTAAGTCTTTAAAACCCACACCTAGGGCTCTAGAGATGTGTCCATTATGCTCTACCCACCTCCGCCCCCGCCCCCATGACTTTAAAATGCTTTTCATTCTACTTTATATATTGCTCAGTCGATCCTCATGCACTAAGCAGTCTGCAAACTTGAAACTCAAGGCGATGCAGTTCAATCTTTTCCCGAGTCAAGAAAAAATAGAAAAAAAGTAGACGATAAAAGCACACAAATAAAATCTCCGAAACAAAACCTGAGTTCACTGCCTAAGGTCAGGGCCTTTCTTTTGTGTGTAGCTTTAACCACCGGCGCGTGGGCTGGGGGCGGACCGCGCGTGCCCTTCCTCTTTCTGGGGCGTCGGCAGAACGTGGCCAATCAACGGGCGCGGCTATGGCAGCGGAAGCCGGAAGCGGCGAGCGGGGTCGTTCTGGGCCTAGGGAAGGCGGGCCGAGGGCGTCTGAGCTGAGGCCCGCGTCGATCCTGGGTTGGAGGAGGTGGCGGCCGGTGAGGCTGCGGCGTGAAGACGGCGGGCATGGTGGGGCGGGAGAAAGAGCTCTCTATACACTTTGTTCCCGGGAGCTGCCGGCTGGTGGAGGTGAGGGAGTCGGCCTGGGCGTCTCCGGTGGGAGCGGGGGCGCCGAGGGTAACGAGCCGCCGGGGCTCGGGCGGCTTTCCAGGCGTATTCCGCCCGGGTCAGAGCCTCCGGCAAGGAGTGGTCTCACCGCCACCCTCCCAGCCCCGGATCCGAGGGGGGCGCCACCGAGTTTGTTTATCTCGGCGCACACGGGTCAGTGTTTTTTTCTTCCAGCCACTGCGGCAGGAAGCAAGTAGGTGGAGATTTTACTTTCGAGTTCAGTCTCTGCTCCTGACGACGAAGAGGTTTTTCAGAGTTGTGTCTGTTTTGATTTTGTTTTTCCCCGTTTCTTCATCTTTGGTTCGTATTCCTCGATCTTACAAGTTCGTAGGTTTGAGAAAGAACAGGAAAAGGTGACTTCACACAAATAGCAGTGCTGGAGATGACAACTTACGGAACTCTAAGTTCTCGGCACTGTTACGCGCTTGACGGGCTTTACTTTAATCCTCCACTGTGAGATACTGTTACTGCCTCATTTTAGAGATGAGGAAACAGGCATAGAGGGTGATACATTGGCCCGCGTTCATTCCGTAAGGTTGGAGCTTGGAATTCAGATACAGGTTTGTGTGACTGTCTCGGGCTTTGAACCACTACGGAGTATCCCTGAAGGAAGATTATGATGATGACTGGAAGATCCATCTCTGGTGCCCCTCGCACCCCCGCTCCATCTTGTTCCATTCCACTTAAGGGCTTCCAGCATTAATCTGACAACAGAACATATCCAACCCTGGGGATAAGAACACTGCTAATGCCCAGACCATGTCTTTTGGAGAGAAGAGAGAATATAGGAGATGGCTGTTTTTGTTAATGCAGTTTTCGTGCTTCCAAATGTATTTAGGGTTTAGGGTTTTCAAATCACGTTGGTTCTTTGAGGGTAAAGTTAGGATAAATGGTGTGTTAAACCTCTATGTTCCTAGGTCCTCCAGACGGTGCTGAGTGCATGTTACGTATTGTATGTTTACATTTATATGTATGCATTCGTATGTGTACGTGTGCATATAAAGCTTAATCTACTTTCACAAAAAGAAGTTCAGTATAAAAATGAAAATAGCTTTTCGTGTTTTCCTTCATTAAAAATGAAACAACGAAGAGCTTGGCACAGACTTACTGCTGTCAAAACCTGTAGAATTAAAGCTTACTGACTCATAAGAACGAGAACTGTCTCATAGTTAATGTTAGAGAAGCAGCCTAGAGTGGTTCCTGTTAGTAATACTGTCTGTGGGGCACAGTAGGAGTTAGACCAGTCCCACCTAAATAGTTAGAGAATCTTAAAAAGTAAAGCCCAGTAATGTTTACTTAAAAGGTCTGTTTCTGGGGAATTAAAAAATAAACATGAAACTGTGCCAAGTTTTAACGTTTCCAAAAACGACAAGGCATTTACCACTGACATTTAGGGAAGCCCCCCTCCACATATTAGTAATAGTCCATTCTTTACTACTCTAGGCATTTTTTAGTAGACAGTAATGCAAGTGTGCTACAGTAGAAATCACTGTCCCAGAGAACTGTGTTGGACCACTCAGAAAGAGCCATATATCTCCCATTACCTATACAATTTGGTATCATTGGATTAGATAGAATAATAACAGTAGCTCCACATTTATTTATATGTATTTCATTTTTCAAGAAATGTTTTTTTGGTGTCCATAAATCTGGTCCCTTGGAGTGGTTGAATTCCGTACTTCAAAGTTTAGACAATAAGAGGCAGACACGTTTAGAGTAACTTAAACTGATACTAGATCTACTTTCCCCCGTATAATAAAAGTTGAGAAAAAGTAGACTTCAGGCAAAGTATTATCAACTCTTTATTGTGCCTTGAGTGAACTAGATAGCATTTTGTTCTTTCATTCTGAGTTTCTTAAAGTGTTTAGCCATTTCTTCCTTGTGCACAGCTAAAATAATTTATGGAGTGCAGGTCCAAAGTAGTTTTTAGAGAGATATTTCTTTTTCTAAAGAACGAACCAAAAACCCCCAACAAAACAGTGTAAGAGGCAGAGTACTGTTTATATAGGAGCTCAAAAATAGAGATATTTGTTTAGCATATTTTAAATTTCGGAGTAATGCTTATTCAGAGGAAAAGTTACCTTGTTTAACTGAACGAAACTATTCGGACTCCTTGTGGTAGGAATAATATGGAAACTGTTAGAAATGTAGAACTTTAAAGCTGAAAGAGCCTTAGTCATTTTGTCTAAATGCCTCCCGCATGTACCAGTGAGGAATTAGATCAATAGAGATAGAGTAACTTCTTAACACCAGTTTGTGGCAGAACAGATAAAACTGTAATCATTCATGAAACCAAATATTAGTTCAAAGGATTGAGACAAAATGCAGTGTATTTGACTTGACCAGAGAAGCAAGAAGACTCAGATTCTGGTTCCAGCTTTTTTACTGTAGACAAAACCTTTAACACCGGACTTCTTGTTCCTCGCTTTGGAAATACCTTTTCTAGCAAGCTTTTTTTTTTTTTTTTTTTTTTTTCCTTCCCCCTTGCTCTGTCGCCCAGTCTGGAGTACAGTGGCTCAATCATTGCTCACTGCAACCTCTGCCTCCAGGGTTCAAGCGATTCTCCTGCCTCAGTCTCCTAAGTAGCTGAGATTGTAGGCGCCCACCACCATGCCCGACTAGTTTTTGTATTTTGGGTAGAGACAGGGTTTCACCATGTTGGCCAGGCTGGTTTTGTACCCCTGACCTCAGGTGATCCGCCCACCTTGGCCTCCCAAAGTGCTGGGATTACAGGTGTGAGCCATGGCACCCGGCCTCAAACTGCTGTTACTAAAAAAACAAAAAGAACTAACTATGATTATATACTCATATAACATGTTTTCTTTTTTTTGTTTGAGACGAAGTCTCGCTCTTGTTCCCCAGGCTGGAGTGCGATGGTGCGATCTCAGCTCACTACAGCCTCCGCCTCTCGCGTTCAAGCGATTCTCCTGCCTCAGCCTCCTGAGTAGCCGAGATTACCTAAAATTACCTAAAAAAATATGAAACAGTGTACAGTACCCAGCGGTCAGATGTCAGTGCTGAAGATTTTTATTAAGAGTGAGGATCTGAAGTGCAAGCATTTACTGAAATGGAAATGATACTGCACAACATTCTGTTTGAAAATTAACATGAATAGGCCGGGGGGCGCACTGGAGGCCTTACATAGTAGTAACCTAGGGGTATAAGGATACAAAGTTGCATTTTCTCCTGCAACTCCACTTCCTTTTTTAAGTTAAGCCTGTTATATTCCCTAAAGAGCCTTATTCTTCTCTATACTTAACACTGCATCAACTCCAAAACGCTCTTTATTATAATAAGATCATCTGGGCTCTTATCTAAGTTGCACTGTTAGCAAAAAATACTGCCAAACTATGACAATTCTTAAGATTTATTTTTTTTAATTCATTTAACAGAGATGTTAAAATGAAACAAGTGTACTTCACAGAATCAGTGAAGTAGGCAGATCTTAATTCACTGTTTAGTAACTTGTGGATTGTATAATGCTTTGGCTTCTATTTCAAGTTCTCTTTTTTAAGGGGGAAAGATACTGTTGTCATTTTGAGAAAGGTAGATGGCACTTTTTGTTTTGCTTGTATAAGAGAAACAGATTTTTATGAAAGCTTTGAACTTTCCTGAAGTTCGGAGTACCCTTGTCCTCTAAGTGCAGTCTCCAAATCACAATGATCAGCATCACTTGTTGGAACTTGTTGGGATTGCAAATTATCAAGTCCCACCCCAGACCTTTGTGATCTGAAAGCCCTCCAGGTGATTCTGACCCACACTGAAACTTGAGAACCACTGACCTTGGGAACTGTGGTTACCTGTTCTTTGCTTCCCTACAGTGAACTAAAAAGTGAGAAACTCAGGAAGAAACCAAATTATCTCTTTTATAGTATTTTTTCAGGAATCTTTACAGTATTTACCCTGTGTAAATTGTTTTGTCTGTTGTATCTGTACTAGACTTGGCATGTTTTCTCCTCTTTACAGTTCAATCTTTGTAGAGCTGTTTTCTTGCCAAATTTCAAAGAAAATATTTTGTTGGCTGAAATCCTTGTTTTCATAGATCAATTGGTTTAGAGCCAAGTTTTGCAACGCAGCCTGAATGAAATTGCTTTCAACTTTTAAAATGTCTTGAAATTGGTTGAACTAAGGAAAAATAATCCTAAGAATTTACCTTTATACTATCTTTCCCTGTTAGTCTTTTCATTTTAGGTTTTTGATATGCTAGAAATACTTGATTTTGGTGTCTTTTTTTTTTTTTTTTAAATGTATGTATTCGGCTAAGTAATTTAATTGAGCTAAGGGCTTTAAACAGTCTTTGGTTATTGTATATGTATTTAAAGTTTTTGGTAGCTCAGAATTAGGTGACTATAACAACGCTTGAGATAAAATAACTGGTTTGTTTTTTTAATAGTAAAAGTTGACTTTATTCAAGATCCTGGTGGGAAACTTGGTGTTACCCGTCTTGGGAAGAAGGGACATTTTTGGAACTATGCTTGGAAACATAGAATTTAAATTGTTTCCTAAATAATGGTTCTTTTTCATTTGTGTGTGTAAGAATTTATTTGTTTCACAGTAGCAACACAGATCTGCTTAAAATATTTTTTCTTATCCTTTGTGTTTATTAATTTTAGCTTTTTTTTTGGAGATGGAGTCTCGCTCTTGTTACCTAGGCTGGAGTGCGGTGGCGGCGCGCTCTTGGCTCATTGCAACCTCCGCCTCCCGGGTTCAAGCAATTCTCCTGCCTCAGCCTCCCGAGTAGCTGGGATTACAGGCGCCTGTGACCACGCCTGACTAATTTTTTTGTATTTTTAGAAGAGGTGGGGTTTCACGGTGTTGGCCAGGCTGGTCTTGAACTTCTGACCTCAGGTGATCTGCCCAGCTCGGCCTCCCAAAGCACTGAGATTACAGGCATGAGCCACTGCGCCTAGCCAATTTTAACTATTCTATGTAGGTAAATTTAGGGTTAACTAAGGAACATTTACCAATTTGGTTAAACTTTGAAAGCATTTAAGTGTTGTAAGGACCAAGTTTTTTTTCCTCCTCATAAATTCCTTTGAAATGTTGATTAATTCTCTACCTTGGGTCCATCAAAGTATGATAAATCGTTGAGACTTGAAAGAATATTTGGGATTAAAATCTGAAGACCAGAATTGTCAGCTTGTAAATATATTGGCAGATTTGACCCAAATACTAATCAGGCCTTAAAATAGGTAAACTTAAAACACATTTCTCTCTAGATACTCAAAGAGCACCTTCAGTCATATCTATAGGAGCAAGACAAATTGTAAAGTCTTATAAACTGAAAAATGTAATGTTATTTACTATTTAGGTACTTGGAGCAAAAGTATAAAAAAAGTTGCTGTTTATTCTTTTGGGCATTGTCAACCATAAAACTAGGATTTTCTGTTAACATAGGAAATATAAATCTACATAATTCCTTGCATATCATCTTGTGTTCTTTTCCTTGGGAAAGATTATTATAACTTTAATTAAAAAAAATTTTTTTTTTGAGACAAGATCTCACTCTGTCCCCCAGACTGGAGTGCATGTCATGATCTTTGCTTATTACAGCCTCGATCTCCCAGACTGAAGTGATCCTCCCACCCCAGCCTCCCAAGTAGCTAGGACTACAGGCATGCACCACCTGTAGCTCAGCTAATTTTTGCTTTTTTTTTTTTCTTTTGTAAGGATGGGATTTCACCATGTTGCCCAGGCTGCTCTTGAACTCCTGGGCCCAGGTGATCCATCCGCCTTGGCCTCCCAAAGTGCTGGGATTGAAGGCATGAGCCACCATGCCTGGCAAAAACTTTTTCTTAAGGGATACAGTTTTTTATATGGTTTGATTAATCATTGTTCTAACTTTATTTATTACATTTTTAAGTGTATTTTCTTTTTATTTTAAAATTTTATTTTTAAAAATATAAAGTATATTTTTACTTTTTTTTTTGTATTGAGACAGGGGTCTCACTATGTTACCCAGGCTGGTCTCAAACTCCTGGGCCCAATGGATCTGCCTGCCTCACATTCCCAAAGTGTTGGAATTACAGGCGTGAGCCTGGTGCCCGGCTCTAACTTAACTTTAGAATTGGCTTGCAGATATGGGACATGAACCGAAATACATAGAATTAAGAAATTTAGGGAACAACGATGGTGACTAATTTATTTGAGAGAATTATTTTCAAAGTTAGTAACTCTTTCTTTCCCCCTTCACCTTTTAGGAGGAAGTTAACATCCCTAATAGGAGGGTTCTGGTTACTGGTGCCACTGGGCTTCTTGGCAGAGCTGTACACAAGGAATTTCAGCAGAATAATTGGCATGCTGTTGGCTGTGGTTTTAGAAGAGCAAGACCAAAATTTGAACAGGTTAATCTGTTGGATTCTAATGCAGTTCATCACATCATTCATGATTTTCAGGTATGATTTAGGTTATTTTAACGTACACATGAACAATATTAAGAATTGTCTGGATGATATAGAAAATATCCTTGCCCTCAAGGAAATTACTATGCTTGAAAGCGCTAAAGCTCTAACTTATTATGCAGTAGCATTTTTTTCAGTTAGTATGACATGGCATATGTAATCCTTAAAGTTAAATTTTGACACGTTGACAAAGACAAATATGAAGCATTTTGTAAAAAGCTTAATGTTTATAGAGTGCCTTCTAAGTAATACTTTCTCTGCAGATGGTTTTCAGATGTTACTGTAAACCTCACATTACTGCAAAATGGTTATTATTTTCATTTTAGAGCTGAGGAAGCAGGGTCAGGTTTTTGGTATCACTGATACTATTCTTCCTTTGACATGGATTTATTAGATACTTAAATCATGTTAATTGCATTAATGATAGCTCTTTCCTCCTGTCCAAATTGGGGGATAAAATTTGTTTTGATTTAGAAACACTTTTGTTTTAATCTGTTCTATTTTTGTTTTTGAGACGTAGTCTTGCTCTGTTGCCCAGGCTGGAGTGCAGTGGTGGAGTTTCAGCTCACTGCAGCCTCCGCCTCCCAGGGTTCAAGCAGTTCTCCTGCCTCAGCTTCCTGAGAGGTATACCTGAGACTACAGGTCTGCGCAACCACACCTGGCTAATTTTTGTATTTCTAGTGGAGATGGGGTTTCACCATGTTGGCCAGGCTGGTCTTGAACTCCTGACCTCAAGTGATCCGCCCTCCTTGGCCTCCCAAAGTGCTGGGATTATAGGTTTGAGCCACCACGCCCAGCCTAGAAACACAGTTGTTTTATTTTCAAAGGAGGGGGGTCTCACTCTGTCGCCCAGCGTGGAGTACGATCGATCGATCACAGCCCACCGTAGCCCTGAGTGCCTTGACTCAAGTGATCCTTCTGCCTCAGCCTCCACAACAGTTAAAACTAAAGGCTCACGCCACCATGCCTGGCTGATTTTTAATTTTTTTTGTGGAGATTGAGTACCACTATGTTGCCCAGTCTTACCTTGAACTCCTGGCCTCAAGCAGTCTCTTACCTCAGCCTCCCAAAGTGTTGGAATTACATGCATGAGCCATCACACCAGAATAAAAATACAGTAGTTGACAGTTTTTTTTCTGGTTTGTGTCTACATATTATGAAATACTCTTTTCAGTCCCTATAAATATTTTAAGTTTGAACCTTGCAAGGAAAAGAAGCAGCTTGACAGAATTACATTAGAAATTACAATGATTTATTCTTAGTTGAAGGAATGTTGATTTAATGCACATTTTTCTCTGAATTAATTTTAAGAAGGCTGTAATACCTCTTTCATTTTATTTGGAGTTAAAAAGACGTCAATGCTTAACTTCCAGCCCCATGTTATAGTGCATTGTGCAGCAGAGAGAAGACCAGATGTTGTAGAAAATCAGCCAGATGCTGCCTCTCAACTTAATGTGGATGCTTCTGGGAATTTAGCAAAGGAAGCAGGTAATGATGACTTTATAAAATTTTCATAAAATATTAAGTGATTGCTGAGTTTTTAAAAATTAAAGTTTTGTAGATGGTTATTCGTTTTTATATATCATGAAAAACCATTCTAAATTCCATGAAAGAGTAATGTCATGTAAAAATTTAATGGATTTGTCTTATTTTTTTTTGTAGCTGCTGTTGGAGCATTTCTCATCTACATTAGCTCAGATTATGTATTTGATGGAACAAATCCACCTTACAGAGAGGAAGACATACCAGCTCCCCTAAATTTGTATGGCAAAACAAAATTAGATGGAGAAAAGGCTGTCCTGGAGAACAATTTAGGTAAGATGTAATCTCTTTAGCCCCTGATTGTTTTTTAACACTTTAAAAATCTTTTATACCTATACATATAAATGTTTTAAAATTTAAAATGTTAATCAATGAATATGACTCATTAGAGAAAATTAAAATATATTTAATAAAAAAATAAAAAATTCTAAGAGATAACTACGTGAATCCTTCAAGACAGTTTCCACTATCAGTGTTTACATATTCATCTTTACACATAGAAAACAAGTCAGGTAATGCAAGCTTTTGTAACTTATTTTCAGAAAACAGGGCAGTATAATAGAGTGAGATATTCTGTTATATGTATATGTATTCTTTTATATGTAATTCTGTTAATACATATATGTATTTTGTTTTTATGTATTCTGTTATATGTGTTAGCATTCTGTTATATGTATGGTGTTTCTTTTTTCCTATATGTGAGTTTGTGTATAATACACATCTTATGTAAAAAGTATATACTCCTTAGAAAAAATGTAAAATTACTAAGAATAAAAATTCTCATAAATGCTGCCTCAGAGAGAGAAACACCAAATGTGATTAAGTGTGGAAGCATATTTATATATTTTCAAAAAAATGTATGCATGTTGTTTCATAACCTGTTTTTTTCTCCCTCAACATCTTTGCATTTCAGTACAAGTGGAGCGAGCTCTGGGATATCTTACTCCTATCAGTGGCTGCATAGAACTTAATTTAATGAGCCCCTGCACTAAAACTACTGCCTTAGACTGTACTATGGCCTTGAGAAGCAGCCCTAGCATAGAATACCTTACTAACGGACATTTAGGTTTTTTTTTAAGTTTTCTTGTATCACAAATTATTCTGTCGAAATCATCCTTGAATACATTGTCTCAGTTTATTTCATGCTGCTATAACAGAATACCAACAACTCAGTAATTTATAAAGAACAGAAATTTGTTTCACACAGTTCTAGGGGCTGAGAAGTTCAAGATCAAGGTGTGAGGATCTTTCTGGCCCTCAAGAGGGCAGGAATGCTGTGTTCTCACATGGCAGAAGAGCAGAAAGGGATGTGCTCCTTCCTTCAAGCCCTTTTATAATGGCATTGATCTATTCATGAGAGCAGAGCGCTGATGACCACCTAAACACCTCCCAAAATGCCCCACCTCCCAACACTGTTGCTTCATGGATTAAGTTTCAACATGGATTTTTGGAGAGGACAAAAGCATTCAAACCATAGCAATATCTAAGTTCTCTTGTCATATAATTTAAAAGAAAATGTTTGATTTGCAGTTAAAATGTTATTGTATACCATCAGCAGGGACCATTATATAATCTAAATATTAATGAGTGGTTGTAAAACTAATGTGAACGCTCATATACCCTTCACATAGATTCACAAATTTTAATGTTTTGTCACATTTGTTTTATACGTATGCTTTTGCCAGACCCATTGATAATTAGTTGAATTTCATCTCCAGATACTTCACCTTTTATCTTCTAACACCAAGAATGTTCTTTACATAATTACAATGCAGTTATCATACATTGGAAACTTAACATTAATATGATACTGTAATCAAATACAAATCTATGTAGGAATGTTATCATTTATGCCAAAAATATCCTTTATTGCTTTTATTTTTTAATGTAGCATCCAAAGACTATTAATTGCACTTAGTTGTCATGATAGGTTTTATTTTTAATGATCATAATAATGTAGGATTTTTGTATATAAAAACTAGTCCAAATGACAGAAGATACTTAGCAAATGTGTTTTTGAGTTTTCTTCTTTTTTTGTTTTTTGAGATAGGGTCTCAGTCGCCTGGGCTGGAGTGCAGTGGAACACAGCTCACTATAGCCTTGACCTCCTTGGCTTAAACGATCCTCCCACCACGAATGGCTAATATTTTTACATTTTGTAGAGATGTAGTCTCACTATGTTGTCCCGGCTCATCTCGAACTCCTGGGCTCAAGTAGTCCTCCTGCCTTGGCCTCCCAAGTGCTGGAACTACAGGCATGAGCCCCACCACACTCAGCCTTTGACTGTTTTTAATTTTATTTTTGAGGCAGGGTCTCACTCTGTTGCCCAGGCTAGAGTACAGTGTTGCAATCATGGCTCATTGCAGCCTCGAACTTCCAGGCTCAAGAGATCCTCTTGCCTCACTCAGCCTCCCAAGTAGTTGGGACTACAGGTGTGTGCCACCATGCTCAGCTAATTTTCATTGTAATTTTTCGTAGAGACGATTTTTGCTATGATGCCCAGGCTGATCTTGAACTCGTGGCCTCAAGTGATCCTTCTGCCTTGGCCTCCCAAAGTGCTAGCATTATAGGCATGAGCCACTGCGCCTGGCCTTGACTATTTTTACATTGCATTGTCACAAGTGAGCTGTGTCATTATGCTTTTTTTAAATTAAAAGGCAAGGTTTCTACTTTGATATTTAAATCCACACCCTTGTATCTTACATCAAAATTTAAGAGCCAGTCAGCTTTAAAATATTTGCTTTTATTCTTCTCTAGGAGCTGCTGTTTTGAGGATTCCTATTCTGTATGGGGAAGTTGAAAAGCTCGAAGAAAGTGCTGTGACTGTTATGTTTGATAAAGTGCAGTTCAGCAACAAGTCAGCGAACATGGATCACTGGCAGCAGAGGTTCCCCACACATGTCAAAGATGTGGCCACTGTGTGCCGGCAGCTAGCAGAGAAGAGAATGCTGGTAAGAAGGATTCCTGAGACCTGTCTTAGCGAAGGTCCACTTTGTCTTTTCCATGCTTGAACTTTCATAGCTATACTTGGAGTGTTACTGAGTGAAAGCCGGAAGTGCTTTTTTAAAACTATTAGACCAAATAAAAGTGGTTTATATATAGTACACTGTATTCATGAAGAATAAAAATAGTATGCTCTTCTGTCTGCATTTATTTCTTATGTATTATAGACCCCATCATTTCTTTTATTGCAAAGTGTTAGAAAACTTCAAAATAATCACCTAATGTCTGTTAAGAAGGTACTCTTTGGGGGCTGGGCATGGTGGCTCACACCTGTAATCCCAGCACATTTGAAAAAGTTAGTATTAAATATAATATCCATACAAAGAAAGATGAGACTGATTTAGTTTAGAATATTAATAGGATGACCACAGTTTTTTAATATATGAGAATTATATTTTGTAATACATAACATGACAATATTTAAGAAAGTTTAGTTCAACTTGAATGGTTCTATTAAGTTTTTGTTTTAGGGTAATTAAAAATACTCATTAAATTGGACTGTTTTTATAAAAATCTGTAATCACATTTTATATTCCCACCAATTAAGTAAAACTGGAGCCTTTTTTTGATTTTAAAAATTCTTAAGGTTTAAATTCTAGAAATTGCTCTTTTGTGTTTTGCTGGGCGTATTAGTAGGAATTTGATTTTAGATATCTTGGTGAGAGCTTTCCAGAAAAAGAGGGTTGCATTTTAGTTCCTAGACCTTATTCTAAATAAGCTTTTTTGTCAAACCTCTTATTCTACTCAACTCAAAAAGTTGAAACTATTGAATTGATTGTGTCATTGTTCTTAGGATCCATCAATTAAGGGAACCTTTCACTGGTCTGGCAATGAACAGATGACTAAGTATGAAATGGCGTGTGCAATTGCAGATGCCTTCAACCTCCCCAGCAGTCACTTAAGACCTGTAAGTACATGGCTTTAAAAACCTTCTCTAGATCCATCGCTATGGTATATATTATTGCTGTGTTGGGTAACTTCATTTCTCAGTACTAATCAAAGTGAACTTTGCTTGTATGCTGGCTGTTCATAGTGCTGCTTTTCTCAAAATTATCATCTATAGAGAAGATCATGAGTATTGAAGTTTGTAGAAAATGTATTATTGTCTTGATCGTGACAGGCATTTGGTTTATTTTTCCAGGGACTATCAAACCAGATTTCTTACGCTAAGAGCAAAAATGAGTAGCAAATATAAAACCTCAAAATGGCCAGGCGCAATGGCTCATGCCTGTAATCCCAACACTTTGGGAGGCTGAGGCAGGAGGATCCCTTGAGCCCAGGAGTTTGAGACTAGCCTGGGCAGTGGAGGGAGATCTCATCTCTGTTTAAAAATATATACATATTAAAAAAAAAGGTCGGGGGGAACAAAGCCCTCAAATATAACCTTTCACTTACTTTTGATTTTTTTGTTTATCTTTCTTTAAAGATTACTGACAGCCCTGTCCTAGGAGCACAGCGTCCAAGAAATGCTCAGCTTGACTGCTCCAAATTGGAGACCTTGGGCATTGGCCAACGAACACCATTTCGAATTGGAATCAAAGAATCACTTTGGCCTTTCCTCATTGACAAGAGATGGAGACAAACGGTCTTTCATTAGTTTATTTGTGTTGGGTTTTTTGTTTTTTTTTTTTTTTAATGAAAAGTATAGTATGTGGCACTTTTTAAAGAACAAAGGAAATAGTTTTGTATGAGTACTTTAATTGTGACTCTTAGGATCTTTCAGGTAAATGATGCTCTTGCACTAGTGAAATTGTCTAAAGAAACTAAAGGGCAATGTTGCCCTGTTTGCAGTAATTTTTCTTTTTATCATTTTGTTTGTCCTGGCTAAACTTGGAGTTTTGAGTATAGTAAATTATGATCCTTAAATCTTTGAGAGCCAGGATGAAGCAGATCTGCTGTAGACTTTTCAGATGAAACGCATTGTTCATTCTCATAACCTCCATATTTTCAGGATTTTTGAAGCTGTTGACCTTTTCATGTTGATTATTTTAAATTGTGTGAAATGGTATAAAAATCATTGGTGTTCATTATTTGCTTTGCTTGAGCTCAGATCAAAATGTTTGAAGAAAGGAACTTTATTTTTGCAAGTTACGTACAGTTTTTATGCTTGAGATATTTCAACATGTTATGTATATTGGAACTTCTACAGTTTGATGCTTCCTGCTTTTATAGCAGTTTATGGGGAGCACTTGAAAGAGCGTGTGTACGTGTATTTTTTTCCTAGGCAAACATTGAATGCAAACGTGTATTTTTTTAATATAAATATATAACTGTCCTTTTCATCCCATGTCGCCGCTAAGTGATACTTCATATGTGTGGTTATACTCATAATAATGGGCCTTTAAGTCTTTTCACCGTTCATGAATAATAATAAATATGTACTGCTGGCATGTAATGCTTAGTTTTCTTGTATTTACTTACCTTTTTAAATGTAAGGACCAAACTTCTAAACGAATTGTTCTTTTGTTGCTTTAATTTTTAAAGATTACATTCTTCTGATGTAACATCTGATACATACAAAAGAATATAGTTTAATATATATTGAAATAAAACACAATAAAATTAACACTTGATCCAGAATGTGAACTTACCACCCCATCCTAGAATGTTACAGATACTGTATCTATTTGTGCCAACTGATTTTTTTTAACTAAAAATTAATAGCTATATAATCTTGTTATATAGTTGACCCTTGAACAGTATGGGTTTAGGGGCATCAACCTTGCACAGTCTAAAATCCACTATAATTCTTGACTCCCCAAATACTTAGTAAAAACCTGTTGACCAGAAGCCTTACTGATAAACATAGTCGATTAACACATTTCTATCTTCTGTGTATTATATACTATATTCTTAAAGTAACCTAGAGAAAATAAATGTTAGGAAAATCTCAGGGAAGGGAAAGTATATTAATTCATTAAGTGAAAGTAGATCATCATAAAGTTCTTTTTTTTTTTTTTTTTTTTTTTTGAGGCAGGGTCTCGCTCTGTCGCCCAGGCTGGAGTACAGTGGTGCATTCTCAGCTCACTGCAACCTCTGCCTCCTGGGTTCACACGATTCTCCTCCCTCAGCCACTCAAGTAGCTGGGATTACAGGCATCTGTCACCACGCCCATCTGAGTTTTGTATTTTTAGTAGAGATGAGGCTTTGCCATGTTGGTTAGGCTGGTCTCAAACTCCTGCCCTCAAGCAATCCACCTGCCTCGGCCTCAAAAATGTTGGCACTTACAGGCGTGAGCCACCACACCTGGCCTGGATCGTAATAAAGTTCTTTATTCTTATCTTCATATTGAGTAGGCTGAGAAAATTAACTGGGGAAATTTTACTGATACCCGGGTCCTACCCTGGGCTTACTGACATACATTTTGGTAATTGAGGCCTATTAATTTATTTTTAGATGTCTTCCAGGTGGTTCTAAGGTTGCCAGTCTGGCATCGCATTTGGCAACCACTAAATTAAAGCATTTTGTTTTATATTTTAAGTTAACTACATTTCATATAGTGCAAAATTAAGTTTCAGAGAGTAGAAAGTGTAATTCTTCTCTAGCCACCCATTTTTCATCTGTGGAAGAAATCGATGTAGATCAGTTCCTTGCATACATTTCTAGAGGTACTCTGCATATGGAAGAATGTAATCACAAAACACATGTGTCCATGCTCTCACTCTCTGCCCTCACAAAGAATAACATACAATTCTCTGAAGTTTTTTTCATTTGAAATTTGTTGTATATTATAAAGAATGTCCTTTTTTTTTTGAGAGGGAGTCTTGCTCTATAGCCGGGCTGGAATGCAGTGGCATGATCTCAGCTCGCTGCAACCTCCAACTCCCTGGTTCAAGCGATCCTCTCCTGCCTCAGCCTCCCGAGTAGCTAGGATTACAGGCACGCGCCACTACACCCAGCTAATTTTTTTATATGTTTAGTAGAGATGGGGTGTCACCATGTTGGCCAGGATGGTTTCGATCTCCTGACCTCATGATCCGCCCACCTTGGTCTTCCAAAGTGCTGGGATTACAGGCATGAGCCACCATGCCCAGCCAAGAATGTCCTTTTTTGAAAACTTAATTTAAAAATTTCAATCTTGCAGAAAAGTTGCCACGATAGCGTAAAGAATGCTTATATTGGCCGGGCGTGGTGGCTCAAGCCTGTAATCCCAGCACTTTGGGAGGCCGAGGCGGGCGGATCACGAGGTCAGGAGATCGAGACCGTCTTGGCTAACACAGTGAAGCCCCGTCTCTACTAAAAAATACAAAAAACTAGCTGGGCGAAGTGGCGGGCGCCTGCCTGTAGTCCCAGCTACTCGTGAGGCTGAGGCAGGAGAATGGCTTAAACCCGGGAGGCGGAGCTTGCAGTCAGCCGAGATTGCACCACTGCACTCCAGCCTGGGCGACAGAGCGAGACTCCGTCTCAAAAAAAAAAAAGGGTATGCTTTTATTTCCCTTTCTAGATGCCCCAGTTGTCAGTGTGAAGCACATCTACCCAATCATTTTCTTTCTACATGCAGACCACATGTGTATACTGAACTATTTAAGAGTAGGTTGAAGATAATGATGCTTCATCACTCACTTAGTACATAAACCTCAGTGTATATTTTCTAAAAATAAGGATACACATCTACATACCCCATAATGTAATCATAATCAAGAAATTACCATTCAATTGTATAGGATCCCATTCAGATTTCATCAGTTGTTCCAGTTGTCCTTGATAGGTCTATGCAGTCCAAGATTACTCGTGTGTGTTGCCATGTTGCTTTAGCTTCAAGATGGAACATTTCCTCAGTGTTTGTCTTTCATGGTTTTGACCTTTTTCACATTTCTTTGCACAAGAAACCTTAAGTTGACATCGATAGCCCCAATTCCAGTCTTGTTCCACAGCGTTTATTTTGGCTCTTCCCATGTTTGTGGCACCTTTCTCTGACAGCAACCTAGTTTTCAATTGTTTTTTTTGAGACAGGGTGTCAGTCTCACCCAGGCTGGAGTGCCGTGGCACAATCTTGGCTCACTGCAGCCTCCACCTCAGTCTCCTGAGTAGCTGGGACTACAGGCATGTGCCACCACACCCAGCTAATTTTTGTATTTTTAGTTTCGCAGTGTTGCCCAGGCTGCTCTCAAACTCTTGAGCTCAAACAATCCACTCACCTTGGTCTCCCAAAGGGCTGAGACTACAGACATGAGCCACAGTGCTCAGACCTCATTTTTTAAAAATTTTTTTATTTTTTTGAGATGGAGTCTCGCTCTGTCACCCAGGCTGAAGGCGCAGTGGCGTGATCTCAGCTCACTGCAAGCTCCGCCTTCTGGATTCATGCCATTCTCCTGCCTCAGCCTCCTGAGTAGCTGGGACCACAGGTGTCCACCACCACCCCCGGCTAATTTTTTTTTTTTTTTTTATTTTTTGCAGAGACGGGGTTTCACCCTGTTAGCCAGGATGATCTCGATCTCCTGACCTCGTGATCTGCCCGCCTCAGCCTCCCAAAGTGCTGGGATTACAGGCATGAGCCACCGCACCCGGCCTCAGCCCTCATTATTCTTATATTTATTCATTTGCTTCATTCATCCATAAGAATCATTCTGATGACACTAGCCAAGCCTTCCTCTGCTCCCCACTTTACACAGGCCTCCGCGCCAGCTGATCATTCCCAGACCCATGTGACCTGGCCCTGATGCCAGTGACTACTGGGACCACTGTACCTGGTCAAGGATCCTCCCGACCCATAGAGCACTGCACCAAGAATCACATGTGCCACTATTTACCAGCAGAGCACCAAAAAGAAGGAACTCCTTCCTTTTTTGGCTGCATGTATCCCATTGTGTCAATGAGGGAATCACAATTTAATCTATTGGTGTACAGATGGTCCCTGACTTACAATGGTTCAGCAGGATTTTTTGACTGCAATGGTGTGAAAAGTAATCACATTCAGTAGAAACCATACTTCAAGTACCCATACCACCATTCTGTTTTTCACTTTCAGTTTAGTATGTAGTAAATTACATGAGATATTTAACACTTTGCTATAAGATAGGCTTTGTGTTAGATGTTGCCCAATTTTAGGCTAATCTAAGTGTTCTGAGCATATTTAAGGTAGGCTAGACTAAGCTGTGATGTTCAGTAGGTTTATGTGTATTAAATGCATTTTTGATTTAGGATATTTTAAACGTATGAAGGATTCATCAAGATGTAACCCCATTGTAAGCTGGGTATCTGATTGGAATATAAGTCAATTATACCCCTTTGGCAGTCAAATCATCTATCTCGTCAACATTAAATATAGCAGTAGGCTTTTTTTTTTTTGTTATGTTTTTTGGTGCAGTAGGTTTTAATTCAAGGGTAGGCTACTCAAGATAATTTTTTTACTTGAAGGAAGTATTATGTATAGTGAAAAGAAACAACTCTAGATTCAAAGGTGATTTTTTTCACATGCTAGTAGCAAGTTGCTTTTCCTTTCAGAGCTTGAAGTAGTTTTTAGGGTTAAATGAAAGGAATACCACCTATTTCACACGTCTGTCGTGGAAATACTTGGAACAGATAGCAAATGTAGCTGTGGACTTAACAAATGCCCAAGGGTTGGGGTATGGGGGAGAAATGGTGGTCTTGTAATATTACCTTCACTTTCAGCTGTAAGATATTAGGAGTTTTCTCTCATAAATAAGATTACTAGTGGTTTTTCTTTGTGATTTTTAAGTATTTTCTAGATTTATTTTTAGTATTTTGGAAATGCATTTAAAAATATTTCAAAGAAGATAAATTATTTTTGTAACTTGTTTTACCTAAGGACTTCTGAAAGTTCTTTTCTGTATTTTGCTACAGAAATAGCCAGAATACTTGAATTTGTATGCATATAAATATATCTCTGGAATTTGAATACAGTCACTCCATGTATTTACTTGCAAGTGATTTACATTGAAAGATGCCCATGAAATTGCCCAGCTCTGTCTACAGTTACTTTGCTTTCCGTAGTCCCCATTTCAATTCTAATTTTTGACATATATACACACTACATATTATTGAACAATTTCAATTTCCCCCCAGTTTGTTGTAGATTTAGAAAAATGTTGACTTTGAAATGAAAAATTGATATAAAGGCTTTAAAATGTTTTAATGTGAGATGTTAAAAAGTATTCAGGATAAGTCAAACACTTTGGCATATAGGAGGGCTGGAAATAATTTTTTATTTTCCTTATACAGTGTCACCCTCAGGCTTTATGTGCCTAGAACACATAAGGTCCTTGGAAAGTGGAAAGAAGGATGATGGTTCTGGCTTTCAGAAGTGTTTGTCTATAGTTAGAATTCACCCTGAAACTAGAAGTCAAGAAAAGAAGAGGAAAAAATAGATGCCATATGATATGATACCAAATAAGATGACACCAATATCTATGTAGTAGGATAACATTTCTTTCAGCAGCATGAGGGACAGTCATCTTTCATAAAGTTAACCCCAAAACATTCTGAATTTTTCTTAATGACCTGTTACAGATCTATGATCTATAACCCACTTAAGTCTGCCAAACCAATTTAACACAGTCTCTGCCTACAGACAGTGTTATCAGACCCAGATTATTTATTTTTTAAAAAATCTTGAAGACTTGTGAAAAAGATTTGAACTTTGGTGAATAGATTGGTTGCATCCCAAACTAAGGTTTAAAAAAAAAAATGTTTTTAATTGTGAAAAGAATAGCGCACACAAGAAAGTACATTAAATGTATGTACAGTTTACGGAATAATGATAAACTCCTGTGTACCTGCTGCTCAAGTTAAGAACATTGCAAGGTACCTTAGAAGCTCTGCAAATGCTTTCCCCCTATTGTTTCTGTATTAGGCATAAATTTTTCTCTAGAGAAAAGAAACAATAGGATGTGTATGTGTGTGTGTGTGTCTGTGTGTCTGTGTTATTTTTTTGGTTTTTAAGAGATGGGGGTCTCAGTATGTTGCCCAGGCTCAAGTGCAGTGGCTATTCACAGGTGCAGTCATAGCACACTACATCCTGGAACTCCTAGCCTCAAGCAACCTTCTCATCTCAGCCTCTTAAGTAGACAGGACTACAGGCATACACTACTGTGCTCAGCTTGTGGCTGGCAGACTGAAAACCAGGAGAGCCAATGTTCCAGTTTGAGTTGAAAGGCAGTCTGCTGCAGAACCAGGAAGAGCTGATGTTGCAGGTGAAGTCTGAAGACTGACTGCTAGAGAATTCTTTCTTGCTTAGAGAAGATTAATCTTTTTATTCTACTCAGGCATTCAACTGATTAGATGGGGCCCACTGACATTATGGAAGATGTATTAGTCCATTCTCATGCTGCTAATAAAGACATACCCAAGACTGGGTAATTTATAAGGAAAAGAGGTTTAATTGACTCAGTTCAGCATGGCCGGGGAGGCCTCAGGAAACTTACAATCATGGCAGAAGGGTAAGCAAATATGTTCTTTTTCACATGGTGGCAGAAAGGAAAAATGGTGAGCAAAGGGGAAAAGCCCCTTGTAAAATCATCAGATGCCATGAGAACTCACTATCACGAGAACAGCATGAGGGTAAATACCCCCAAGATTCAATTACCTCCCACTGGGTCACTCCAATGACACATGGGGATTATGGGAACTACAAGACGAGATATGGGTGGGGACACAAACCATATCAGAAAGCAATCTGCTTTACTCAAAATTCACCAATTTAAATATTAATCATATCCAAAACACCTTCACAGACACCCAGAATAATTGACCAAATATCTTGGCAGCGCATGGCCCAGCCAAGTTAATACATAACATTAACCATCATAGTATCATTTTTTTCCCAGAGGTAATCATTATCCTGACTCTTTTTTTTACTTTAAAAAAATTGTAGTAAAATATACATACCATAAACTTTACCACCTTAACCACTTTGAAGCATACGGTTCAGTAGCATTAAGTACATTCACATTGTTATGCATCCCATTTCCAGAACTCTTCATCTTGCAAAATTAAAACTTTGTAGCCATTAACAACTGCCCCTTTTCTCTCCCCCTGCACCTGCTAACTAGCATTCTTCTCTGAATCTGCCTACTATAGATAACTCACTCGAGTGGAATCATACAGTATTTCATACAGTATTTGACTTGTGACTGGTTTATTTCAATTAGCAGTAACATTCTTAAGGTTCATCTATGTTGTAGCATGCTGCAATGAACATGGGTGGCAAATCTTTCTTTGAGAGATTCTGCTTTTAGTGCTTTTGGATATATACCCAGAAGTGGAATTGTTGGATCACATGGTAATTCTTTTTTTGATCTATTTTTCTGACAGTAGCCATCCTAATTGGTGTGATGTGGTATCCTAATGTTTTGTTGTTGTTGTTGTTGTTGTTGTTTTGAGATGGAGGCTCACCCAGGCTGGAGTGCAGTAGCACTATCTTGGCTCACTGCAACCTCTGCCTCCTGGGTTCAAGCAGTTCTCCTGCCTCAGCCTCCTGAGTAGCCGGGACTACAGGTACGCACCAGCACGCCTGGCTAATTTTTGTGTTTTTAGTAGAGAAGGGGTTTCACCATGTTGGCCAGGCTGGTCTTGAACTCCTGACCTCAGGTGATCCACCCACCTCAGCCTCCCAAAGTGCTGGGATTACAGGCGTAAGCTACCACACCTGACCGGTATGCTGACTTTTGTATCAGATTCGGGATTATCTTTACGGTTATTTACAATCTCTGTATGTATCTCCTATACATTATTTAGTTTGAAAAATAGGTACAAGCACACATCTAGCTACAGGAAAAAGCACACTATTTCTATTGCTAAGTGACAGTTCCCAGGAGATGATTAACTTAATGTCTTTGGCTTCAGTTTTCCAGAGAGTTTACAGAGCTCCTTAGGATCCAGCGGGCAAAGGCATGAGTAAGTCTTGGGAAAATTAGACCTACCACAGGATGGTACTTTGAACCAGGGACAGGGTGATCAGTAAGAATGTGGTAAGCGAAACAGAGTTACCCAGTATTTTCGGTTTCTGAGCTAATCATCCCCACATCTGACTCTCAGGCTTATACTTGGAAGGTAAAATAAGGATCCTCGTGTATTCCAGTCATCACAGCATGGAGAGCAGAGAAGGAACAAATAAGAAGCTGGTCCAGGCTCATCCTGGCATTCTAAGCCTTAAGGAAAAAAGGTGGTACAGTTGCAGAAGCCCTCTTAGTAATAAGAGGTGGTGCAATTGCAGACGCCCTCAACTTACTCTTGTAAGTCATTTTGCCAATCTGGACCTCTTGCCTTGTATTTCCCATCTCTCTTCACTATTGTTCCAGAATTTCCTTTGTCTCTTCTGTATTGGGTCTCCTGTTACCTGTGTTTCATTTCTTTCCCTTTGTTGTGCTTTCTAGTTTTGGCTGCACATCTTTCAGTAGCTTCCTGAGAAAGGCTCCATAACAGATAAAAATGTGAAGACTCAACTGTGAGTGCCTGGGTATATAATTTTAAGCTGGGTAATCATTTTTCCCTGGAATTTTGAATGCATTATTCCATTGTGTTTGTGCTTCCAGAGTTGATTTTGTGAAGTCCAAAGACATTATGATTCCTTGTCCTTTGTATGTTTTCCTCCCTTCTCTGGAAGCTTGTCAGATCTTCTCTGTGTCTCTAGTATTCTGAAATTTAACAGTGGTGTCCCTTGTTATAGTTCTCTTTTCATTCATTTTGCCTTGTACTTGGTAGGTTCCTTCAATCTTTAAACTTAAATCCTTCACTATTTCACTGCTATTTTTCTCCTATTTTCTTTTTCATTCTACTTTACAGATATCACATCTCCTATTCTGCCTGTAGTGGCTGAATAATGACCCCCTCCCCTTCCCCAAGATATCCATGTCCAAATCCCTAGAACCTGTGACTCTTACAGCATGTCATTAAATTTAAAAATCTTGAGATGAGGAGGTTATCCTGGTGTGTCCAATGTAACAAGAGTCCTTTTAAGAGGGAGGCAGGAATTCAAAGAATTAGGAAATGTGATGATGGAAACAAGATGTCGGAGTGATGCAAGGAAGCAGTCACAAGCCAAGGAATTTGGGCCTCTTCTAAAAGCTAGAAAGGCAAGAAAACGGATTCACCCCTAGATCCTCTGGAGGGGGCATGACCCCGACAATACATTGGGTTTGGCCCAGTGAAACCCATTTCAGGCTAATGACCTCTAGAACAGTAAGACAGTAAACTCATGTTATTTACACAATATGTGATAATAAGAAACTAATACAAGGATTCTTTGATTTTCATATTTTCTTCCCAATTTTTCAGCTCTATGTCTTTTTACATTCTGAGAGGTTGCTTTGACTTTTCTTTTTTGAGATGGAGTCTCACTCGGTCGCCCAGGATGGAGAGCGGTGGCGCGATCTCAGCTCACTGCAACCTCCGCTTCCCGGGTTCAAGCAATTCTCCTGCCTCAGCCTCCCAAAAAGCTGGGACTTTAGGTGTGCACCACCACATCCAGCTAATTTTTGTATTTTTAGTAGAGACGGGGTTTCATCATATTGGTCAGGCTGGTCTTGAACTCCTGACCTCGTGATATACCGGCCTTGGCCTCCCAAAGTGCTGGGATTACAGGAGTGAGCCACCCTGCCTGGCTGCTTTGACTTTTTAATACCCCTCCAAATTCTTCTACTAAATTCTTTTTTGCTACCATCTTCTTAATTCCTAATAGCTTTTCTTTGTTCCTCTGTATGCTTCCTTTTTTAAAAAAAAAAATTGCACCATTATCATGTTTCATGGATGTATGGGTTCTCATATAGCTCAGAAATATCAATGGTAATTTTGTTTTCGTTGTGTGGAGTTTTTTGTTGTTTTTTATTTTTGTCTTCAGGATATCTGTTTCCTCCATACTGTTTTGTTTTTGGTCTTTTTCCTCACCTCAGTGGAAAACCACTCTTCTGGTACCAATGTAAATGGTTTTTACATTGGTAAAAATATTCTTGGGTGAAGGGGTGGCCTGCCCCTCCACACCTGTGGGCGTTTCTCGTTTGGTGGAACGAGAGACTTGAGAAAAGAAATAAGACACAGAGACAAAGTATAGAGAAAGAAAAGGTGGGCCCGGGGACCGGCGCTCAGCATACAGAGGACCCACGCCGGTACTGGTCTCTGAGTTCCCTCAGGATTTATTGATCATTATCTTTACCATCTTAGAAAAAGGGAAGTGGCAGGATAATAGGATCATCCTAGGGAGAATGTCAGCAGTAAGATATATGAATAAAGATCTCTGTGACATAGGTTTAAGGAAAAGTGCTGTGCCTTGATATGCATATGTAAATATCTCCATAAACCTTTTAGTGCATATCTTTATAGCGCAGCATTGCGCTAGCAAGTCCCACCTTTCGCCCTAAGGCGGTTTTCTCCTTTCTCAGTAAACAGAACATACAATCGGTTTTACACCAAGATGTTCCATTGCCCAGGGACGGGCAGGAGACAGATGCTTTTCTCTATCTCAACTGCCAAGAGGCCTTCTTTCCTCTTATACTAGTCCTCCTCAGCAAAGACCCTTCACGGGTGTCAGACTGGGGGACGATCAGGCCTTTCCCTTCCCACGAGGCCATATTTCAGACTATCACATGGGGAGAAACCTTGGACAATACCTAGCTTTCCTAGGCAGAAATCCCTGCGACCTTTGGCAGTGTACGTGTCCCTGGGTACTTGAGATTAAGAGAATGGTGATGACTTTTCACAAGCATACTGCCTTCAGGCACTTGTTTAACAAAGCACACCCTGCACAGCCCAAAATCCGTTACACCTTGAGTCACCACAGCACATGTCTCTTGCAAGGACAAGGTTGGTGGTAGGGTCACGGATTAACAGCATCTCAAATACAGAACAAAATGGAGTCTCTTATGTCTATTTCTTTCTATATAGACACAGTAACAGTCTGATCTCTCTTTCTTTTCCCCACAGTTGGGAAACCCCTATTGTCATTATTTTTAGGTTTTTCCTCCTGGGAGATTAGATTTCTCGGGCTTCTTCCAGTCTCCTGCGTGGAGGACAAAGGTCTGACTGCCCATGGCCTGGTAAGTGGATGCAAGAAGCAACCTGAGATACCTACTGTTAAGCTACTAAATGAGAGCGCATCAAGGTGAACTTTGTTTTTTGAGACGAGTCTCACTCGGTCACTCAGGCTGGAGTGCAATGGCACGATCTCGGCTCACCGCAACCTCCGCCTCCTGAGTTCAAGCAATTCTCCTGCCTCAGCCTCCTGAGTAGCTGAGATTACAGGTGCCTTCCGCTATGCCTGGCTAAATTTTTGTATTTTTAGTAGAGATGAGGGTTCACCATATTGGCCAGAGCTAGTCTTGAACTCCTGACCTCAGGTGATCCACCTGCTGCAGCTTCCCAAAGTGCTGGGATTACAGGTGAGACTCACCATGGCAGGACATGTGGAAGTTTTATTACAAAGTGATGTTAAGGGAAAGAGAAAGCTCATCACATCACTATCATGCCTTTAGGCCAACTGAGCTAGCACCCAGGGCTCCTCTCCTGCCATCCACTTCCTACTTAGGGTGATCACATAATTAGTAATGTAGAGGTTCATTGTTAGAACCAAGCTTACCTGTTACAAAATAGGCTTTCTTAAGAATGTGATATTCATCCAGTAGAGGCCTAGTCCCATGATAACAGGGCAAACAATTTTGAACTCCTTGTTAGATTATATTAAAGTTCTCACACAGTTTGAAGTTGCTGCAATTAGCATTCAGCCTGCATATATTCACTCAATCCTCCTGTTTTCAGCATAGTACCTGCCCATTTACTCCCCAACACACACACCTCAGTCTAGAACCCACATCTCTGTCCAGGCTCAGTGGCTCACATTTGTAATCTGAGCATTTTCAGAGGCTGATGAAGGAGGATCACTTGAGCCCAGGAGTTTGAAACTAACCTAAGCAACATAGTGAGACCCTGTCTCTACAAAAAAATTAAAAATTAGCCAAGCACGGTGGCGCTATGTAGTCCCAGCTACCCAGGAAGCTGAAGTAGGGAGGACCGCTGGAGCCTGGGAGGTCGAGGTCGAGGCTGCAGTGAGCGAAGATGGCGCCACTGCATTCCAGGGCAACAGAGCAAGACCCTGTCTGGGGAAAAAAAAGGAGGGGCAGGGAGGGGAGAAAATGGAACCTATCTGCATTGGTCTCTCCAGGGAATAGATGTCCAGTCATCAAAAGCTGTTGGGGAGGGTGTCTGGGAATCTAACATCACTTTTTCTTCTTTACTCTGTCCCTTCCCGTTTACCCAAGATTTCAGAGGTATCTGATCCCAAGCCTTTTGAGGATTTTCAGAGTAAGTTAGTTTAGTTCTCAATCCACTTCTAGCCAAAATTCACTCTTTTAGGTAGGTTAAATCTCTTACCATTAGTTCCCCTGCTTTTCAGCTTCCAAAATTTTGTTCTGCTGTCTCTTTTCGTGTTCTCTCTGTTCTAGTTGTGTTAGGTCTTTTTTTTCTTTTTTTTTTTTTTAATTTTTCCTTGGGGTTTTGAGAGGAAAACAAAATTTGATATATGTATTCAATGCACTATCTTATTATGGAACACCATACCATTATTGATGTTACAGGCTTGGATCTTGAACCTCCTAACCCAGTTTAAGAGCTGAAGCTCTCAGTTTTCTTTAGTTTGACACCTTACATAGCAGTGTGTGATCCTCTGGCTCACTTGAATTGCTGCTCTTTGCCATTATGTCTTTGGGAAAGTTAATTAACTACAACTGGAACACAAGGATCTTAGATACGGTTATCATTTAATACAAATGAAGTACTAAACTAGCCATTTCATTTTTGGCTACTGATAATGGCTGCCTTCACCTGGAAAAAAAAAGATGCTGTTATTAGTAATAATTCCTATCATGTTTGGAGTAGCTTTTAGTTGAAAAGATCTAAATATTCCTTGAACTCCTGTGGACTTCTTATTAGAGACTCTCAAGGCTAAGCTTTAAAATTGAGAAAAATCAATTTTCTGACTCCTGCCAATAGCAATTCTTGGGAGACGATTAAGGGTCAGCCTGGCAGATTAACATTGTTGATCTAAAACAAAGCTAATCATTTTCATCTTTTACCCAATGTTCCAATCAGTGTTCTTAAGTTAATAACGTTAGCTTCCTGAAGCGAGCCTACAGTCTTTATATTTTCCATTTAATTGGATTTTAGCAAGCAGTATTTGAATTTCCATTCCATAAGGTGGTGCTGACTAAATGCTAAGTGTAGTAAAACTGGTATTAAATCTCTTGTATTTGGGCACTTTAAGGATGATCTGGGCATGAAAACAGGATATTATGCTGCGGACAGCATGCTAATTTTTTATGTGGCTTTAATAAATTGCCACAAATGGAGTGGCTTAAACAACTCAAATATCTTACAGTTCTGTAGGTCAGTAAGTGTAAGGGGGTAGATGCAGTCAATATTTACAAAAGGATTAAAGTACAATCTTTATTAATTTGAAAATAAAGATTGAAATCTGACACAGGTCTTAGTGAGCTAAAATCAAGGTATCTGCAGGCTGCACTTCTTTCTAGAGCATCTAGGGGAGCATACGTTTTCAGCTCATTTGGATTGTTGGTGGAATTCAGTTCCTTGAGTCTCTGGGACTGATGTCCTTGTTTTCATGCAGGTTGTAAGCTGAAGACTCTTCCCACCTTTTGGAGGGAGTCACTTTCCTTACCTTGTGGCCCTGTCCTCAATCCCCAGCAGCAGCAGGTTGAAACCTCGCATCAAATCTCTCCAACTCTTCTATCCCACAGCTCTCTGAAAACAGCATGGATATAGTCTCCAATCGTAAGGATGCTTGTGATTAGATTGGGTACTTCCTGATAATCCAGAACAATCTCCCCGTTTCAAGGTCCATTACCTTAATCACATCTACAAAGTCCATTTTACCATGAAAGGTTCTGGGGATTAGGGTATGACCATCTGTGGGGGAACATCATCCTGCCTACATGTGCAGTAAATACAGTTTGTTCTGTAACTAAAAGATGAAGTTGTTTAGAATTGGCAGCTTGAAAATTCAAGGTAAAAACATTCTCCCAAAATAAATACGTGTTGTATTATTTGCTTAAATCTGTTGAAGGAAGATAGCAGAAACACAACTGGCTTTTTATAGTATACCTTCTCCTCCCAAAATTGGGTTATTTTAGTTTTGGTTTTATCTTTAATCTTTGGTTAAGATTCTTCAAAATAATAAAGATTATACTTTAATCCTTTTGTAAATATTGACCGCATCTACCCCCAAAGTGACAGCCATTACAATAGGGCAGATAAAAATGGAGCAACTTCTTTTTGCTATTGTTAGACACTGACAAAATCATTCAAATGAAAAGCAAATTAAAATGGAGCTACTGAATAGTTTAAAAGGCAAATGTTGCCTTTCTTTGCTATCTCTTACCCAAAAACTTCAGCGTGTGATCCGAAGACAGACTGGCAATATTGTCTACTGTCTTTCAGCATGCTCCAAAAAGCAGCTGATTATCTTGGAAGGGCTTCAAAAGCAATTAAGAAAATCCCTTATGTCAAGTTACATTTCAGACAGGACAAATTAGATGTATGGGAAAATGTCCTGATAAAGTACTCAAGAAATAATGAATCTGTGTACAATTTGTAATTGCTCCGGCAAAAAATTTACAACATAAAAGGGCCTGTTAACCTGAGACTGAGACTGGAAGCTCACTGATGGGTTTTTTTTTTTTCATTACAAATGCAAATGCCTTTTGAAATTGAGCCCAGAGCATTTTTAAATGTCCAAAATGTAATTCAAAACATTGTTTATTACATTTCTGTCTGGGCTCTTCACTGCATCACAAGCTGCTTTGTAAATGCTGATTTTTCAGCCAGCAGGTCTGCAATGAAAAATGGCCGATCGGGCTGGCTGATGTAGAGTGTGTTCTAAAGGGCAGCTCTGCGCCAGGATGAAGGGTAAGGGTTCGCGCAAATGCCACAAAAAGATGGTGATGGATGGTAATTGGAAAGACATTCCAGTTGTTAAGTGTCACTGAGATCGTTGCGTTTGTTTCTACGTTATGCATTAAAGATAGACAGATAACCTTCTATCTGCATAACCCCATCCCTGTAACTACAGAACAATGCAATCTCCATGGATCACGGATAATAAGTTTCTCAGGGCAGGGGTTGGTGGATTGGGTGCTGGAGGCTGGGGATGCTTAGTCAGAACGAGGTGTCATCTAGATAGAGTACTTTTATCACAGTGCTGGGAAATTCAAATGCAATTTTCTTCCCTTATGAACTACTATTCCCCTGTGAGTAAACTGATTTCAACTCTTCTAAGCTACTTGGATTTTTTTCCTCAATTTCCTAACTTTTGAAGTATGGATGTGCTCACTGCTAATTTTTTCCCCCATGATAAACATTAGCAAGTGGGAAGTTATTATAGGGTTATTATACAATATTTATAGACCACTTTTTATTTGTGAAGTTTTTTGAAGGTCTCTTAAATATGAACTGTTTCCAAATAACCTTGGGCTTATTTTTTATCTTGATCCAAATCCCATGGAAGCAAACCAATCATGAAGCTCTCTTAAAAGTCATGGGGAGCCCCAGGCTCAGAACCCAGCTGTGCAGCATGAACTATTAGGCCCAGTGCTGCGGGAAGCTTTGAGTAACTGAACCACGGGGACTGATGCTCATTTAGGAATCAAAGTTGGTGCTTTGTTTCCTGAAGCCTTTGCCTGAGCCGAGGAAGGTGGAATAAATCCCTCACAGGAGTTCAAATTGTATAGACTTTACTTTAAACACAAATTCTCAAAACAATTCCTTTTGAGACAGTTTAACAAAGTGATGTCTTTTCTGCTTAAAGACTAGGGAACAACAACAACAACAAAGCCAATAAAAAAGCAAACTTCAGAGTCTTCATATCCACAGGATGACTCCAATTTCTAAGTTTGTCTTCATTAATGTTCTCTTCCGCTTTCATCAGTCCGTGTTCTCTCTTGGCGAGCTTTTTCCAATTTTCATCCACACCATCACAGGTACATACTCTGAAACCTCCCGATTATTTCTGTTATGTCCATCTACCTTCCTCTGCTTTATACCTTGATCATATTCCTTTTTATCTCACCAAAGTGTTTTTCTTGATTTGCTCAGTTATCATTTGACATAATAATGGTGCCTACTAAGTACATTTCTAAGTGCTTTACTGGTATAAATTGTGATAAATTTGTGATAAAAATAACCCTATTGCATATTATTATTGTGCCATTTCATAGGTGGAAGACCCGAGACACAGTGATAAGTGTTTGGCCTCTTGTTGTCAGGTGGTGGAGTCAGGATTCATGCCCAGGTGACCTGGCTCCAGAGTTCACACTGCTTACCCCTGTTTTTCACTGGCTCTTGTATTAGGGAGAGTGTCACGTTTAAGGTCAGAGAGACCTGAGTTTGAATGCAGATCCTGACGTTTACATATAAACACCCTGGAAGTTTGACCTTGGGCAAGTTTAGCAACTTCACTGAGCTTCAGTTTCCTCAACAGTAAAACAGATATTTGTGTGAAGAAAACTGAGATAACCCCTGTCAAAGTCCATGACCATGGTAGGTGCTTGATACAATTTAAAATGTCAGCTAAGGCAGGGTGTGGTAACTCACACCTGTAATCCCAGCACTTTTGGAGACTGAGTTTGACGCCAGCCTTGGCAACAAAGTGAGACTCTGTCTCTACAAAATAATTGGCCGGTGTGGTGTCGCCTGCCAACTGCCACTGTACTCCAGCCTGTCTCTAAAAAAAAAAAAAGTGTCAGATAATTCTTTCTCTCCTTCAATGTTCTCAGCTTCATAATTTGCAAAGGAAATTAACTAATTTTTGTGTGTTGAAGAAGAAGACATTTAATATGTTGCTTCTAAGGTAACCTCAGGTATCGTGACTTTTCAGGTTGGTGGACTTTTCAATACTACAAGTCCACCTAGGAAGAGTTACATCTCTGAAATTGGACCAAGTCACACGTGCTTGGGTGTACTTATTTTTGATCTGGATCTTTTATATTTCACTTACATGTTCTTGTAAGTGAAATGATCTTCAGGAAATGTTTTGAATGAAGAAATGAAGTGGAGCAGCAACCACCTGCTTGTGGGTTTGTGTCATATCATGAAGAGCTGATTGGACGGTCTGGTGCTCCAAGAATGGCAATGACCCATGGCAAATGCCTGGGCAGAGGCAGCAGTAGAATCCTCCCTGGACACGGGGCCAGCTGTTTCTGACTGCACACCGTGCAGTGAGAACTTCCCTTTCCAACCTGGACCTTTTCTAGGAACCACACGGGCTGTTAATTTTACAATGGCAAATACAACTGCAGATGGCTGTGTGCAAGATTGGGTTGCAGGATAAACATGATGAGGTACCCACTTTCTGGGGACAAAATGGAAAGCTTTATCTTTTCTGTTACACTTATCTCAACAGCAATTAGAATCACAGGCTATTGCCAAGTTTCAGGTACACTTATTGATATATGATGAAAAGGATATGTAAAATTTGTTGTATTCAACAAATGAGCCCTTCCTCGAATAAGTCCTCACATCATTTTTATCATCAGCTTGAACTAATATTTCGCTCTACACCCCTTCCTTTACTTGAATTTTCCCCACGTAAATTTGGGCGTGTTAATCCACAGGCATTTATTATCTACTCTGTGTGCTTTCCTGTGCATTTGGAAACATCAAGAAAAAATCGGCCGGGCGCGGTGGCTCAAGCCTGTAATCCCAGCACTGTGGGAGGCCGAGGCGGGCAGATCACGAGGTCAGGAGATCGAGACCATCCTGGCGAACACGGTGAAACCCTGTCTCTACTAAAAATACAAAAAATTAGCCGGGAGTGGTGGTGGGCACCTGTAGTCCCAGCTACTCAGGAGGCTGAGGCAGGAGAATGGCGTGAACCCGGAGGGCAGAGCTTGCAGTGAGCTGAGATCCGGCCACTGCACTCCAGCCTGGGTGACAGAGCGAGACTCCGTCTCAAAAAAAAAAAAAAAAAAGAAAAAATCAAGTCCAATCTTCATCCTTAAAGATCTTGAAATCGAATAAGAGCTAAAGAGCTAAGAATAAAACATATACAAATGCTATACAAACATATTAATATTTTTGGAATGGCTATTTGCAAACTACCAATTATTTAGTTTTTTTATAGGTATAGTCTATGCATAAATTAAGCATATATTTATGTACATATTCCATTTTAAAAATACAGCTGAAAGGATGTTGTACATACTGTTGTATTCCTTGCCTTTTTTCATTGAATAGTATGTTTTGTAGGTCATTTTATAGCTGTACATATGTATCTGCTCCATTATTATTTTATTTTAGCTCTGGGATACATGTGCAGGATGTGCAGGTTTGTTACATAAGTAAACATGTCTCATGGAGGTTTGCTGCACCTATCAACCCATCACCCAGGTATTAAGCCCAGCATGCAGTAGCTCTTTATCCTGATGCTCTCCCTCCCCCTGCCGCACCTCCCCCACCCCCCACAGGCCCCAGTATGTGTTGTTCCTCTTCCTGTGTCCATATATTCTCATTGTTCAGCTCCTATTTACAAGTAGAAACATGGTATTTGGTTTTCTGTTCCTGTGGTAGTTTGTTGAGGATAATGGCTCCAGCTCCATCTGTGTTCCTGCAAAGGACATGATCTTGTTCCTTTTTATGGCTGCATAGTATTCCATGGTGTATATGTGCCACATTTTTCTTTATCCAGTCTATCATTGATGGGCATTTGGGTTGATTCTATGTCTTTGCTATTGTGAAGAGTGTTATAATGAACGTACATGTGCATGTATCTTTATAGTAGAATATTTATATTCCTTTGTGTATATACCTAATAATGGGATTGCTGGGTCAAATGATATTTCTGTTGCTAGGTCTTTGAGAAATCGCCACACTATCTTCCACCATGGTTGAACTAATTTACATTCCCACCAACAGTGTAAAAACATTTCTATTTCTCCATAGTTTTGCCAGCATCTGTTGTTGTTTCTTGACTTTTTGATAATCACCATTCTGACTGGTGTGAGGTGTTGTCTCATTGTGGTTTTGATTTGCATTTCTGATCAGTGATAAGCTTTTTTTTAATATGTCCGTTGGCGCATAAATGTTTTTTTTTGAGGAGGGTCTGGTCATGTCCTTTGTCCACTATTTAATGGTTTTTTTTTTTCTTGTAAATTTGTTTACGTTCCTTGTAGATTCTGGATATTAAACCTTTGTCAGATACATAGATTGCAAAAATTATCTCCCATTCTGTAGGTTGTCTGTTCGCTCTGATGATGGTTTATTTTGCTGTGCAGAAGTTCTTTAGTTTAATTAGATCCCATTTGTCAATTCTGGCTTTTGTTGCTATTGCTTTTGGTCATGAAATCTTTGCCTGAGCCTGTGTCCTGAATGGTATTGCCTAGATTTTGTCCCAGGTTTTTTTTTTTTTTTTTTTTTGAGACATTGTTGCTCTGTTGCCTAGGCTGGAGTACAGCAGTACAATCTTGGCTCACTGAAACCTCTGCCTCTCAGGTTCAAGTGATTCTCCTGCCTCGAGTAACTAGAACTACAGATGTGTGTGACCACACCCAGCTAATTTTTGTATTTTTGTAGAGAAGGGGTTTTGCCATGTTGCTCCGGCTGGTCTCGAACTCCTGACCTCAAGTGATCTGCCTGCCTCAGCCTCCCCAAGTGATGGGATTATAGGTGTGAGCCACTGCACCCAGCCTTTAATCCATCTTGAGTTAATTTTTGTATAAGGTGTAAGGAAGGGGTCCAGTTTCAATTTTCTGCATATGGCTAGTCAGTCCTCCCAGCACCATTTATTAAATAAGAAATCCTTTCCTCATTGCTTGTTTTTGTCAGCTTTGTCAAAGATCAGATGGTTGTAGATGTGCAGTTTTATTTTCGAATTCTCTATTCTGTTCCATTTGCCTATGTGTCTGTTTTTGTACCGGTACCATGCTGTTTTGGTTACTGTAGCCTTGTAGTATAGTGTGAAGTTGGGTAGTATGTTGCCTCCAGCTTTGTTCTTTTTGTTTAGGATTGTCTTGGCTATACAGGCTCTTTTTTGGTTCCATATGAATTTTAAAAAAGCTTTTTTTCTAATTCTGTGAAGAATGTCAATGGTAGTTTAGTGGGAATAGCATTGAATCTATAAATTGCTTTGGGCAGTATGGCCATTTTCACAATATTCATTCTTCCTGTCCATGAGCATGGAATGTTTTTGCTCCATTATTTTTAACAGCCTCATAGTATGTCATATGAAAGTCAGTTATTTTCTTTTATTATTACCTTATTGTTTTAACCCCAAATAGGTACATTGAATCTGATCATTCACTTTCTCAATCTTGACTTAAATGAATTTTAATTGATTAAAAAAATTGCTCTTAAGGGAGAAAGTGTTAGTAACTGAGGATTTTGACATTGATGTTTGGGATATCATTGAAACAAGTATAGGTCTTCTCTCTGTGACTATTTTGAAGGAGATGACATTTAGTTGGATTTATTTTCTGGCTTATTTATTTTAAAAAGCAGCCTTATGAAGTCACAGTCATAACAACATAAATAAGTGCTAAAAAAGCACTGAAGATCTTCTGAGTATGGAGCAATTGTGGGAGTGATTTTTAATAAAGTGGTGCCCTTTTGTGTCATGGCTGCCATAATAGTAGATGTAATACCTGCCCCACTGCTCCGTTCACATGTGAAACTGGGGCTTTGGCTTCCTTAGTCTACTTGCTCATTTTATTTTATTTTATTTTGGTAAGAATACTTGACATGAAGTCTAACCTCTTAATAAATTTTTGACTGTGCAATTCAATATTATTAATTACAGGGATAATGTTGTACAGCAGATATCTAGAACTTATTCATCCTGTATAACAGACTTTATAGCCATCGATAAGCAACTCCTATTTCCCCTTCCTTCTAGCCTCTGGCAGCTGTCATTCTACTCTCTCTTATATAAGTTTCACTATTTTAGATTAATCTTATAAATGGAATCATGTAGATTTGTTTTTCTGTGACTGGCTTATTTCACTTAGCATAATGTCCTCAGGATCTATCCATGTTATCTCATATTGCAGGATTTCCTCTTTCTTAAGCTGAATAATAATTGACTGTATGTATATATCACATTTTCTTTATCCATTCATCTGTTGATGGACAGTTAGGTTGTTTCCATGGCTTGGCTATTGTGAACAGTGCTGCAATGAACATGGGAGTGCTAATATCTATTTGAGATCCTGATTTCAATTCTTTTGGATAAATATCCAAAGTTGGATTGCTGGATCATATGGTAGTTCTGTTTTTAATTTTTTGAGGAATCTCTATACTGTTTTTCATGGTGGTTGCATCATTTTGCTTTCTTGCTAATAATGTACAAGGGTTCCAATTTCCCCACATCTTAGCCAACATTAGTTGTCTTTTGTTTTTTGAGCCTAGCTATTCTAATAGGTGTGAGGTGATATCTCATGATGGATTTTCTTTGTATTTCCCCGATGATTAGTGATCTTGAGCATCTTTTCATATACGTATTGGCCATTTGCATGTCTTATTTGGAGAACTATCCATTCAAGTTTTAAACTCATCTAAAAATCATGACTAGTTTTTTTTTTTTTTTTTGCTATCAAATTATAATAATTCTTTGTCTATTTTGGAAATTAACCCTTATCTGATGTATGCTTTACAAATATTTTCTCCCATTCTATAATTGCCTTTTCAGTCTGTTGATTTTTTTCTTTTCTTCAGTCTTGTTTTTACTGTTGTTATTGTTTGTCTGCTTGTATGTTTAAAGGCATCATAAAAAAGAAAATAACATGCTCAGCAAACTTTAACTGGTAATTTCCATTTCTAATACCATAAGAGCTGATGCTTATAATGCTGTCTTAGAAATTCTGAGATGCCTGTATTATTGTTGAAGAAAAATGAAATCCATGCTAGTTTAGGTACCTATATTTTATTCTAAAAATGTTTAATGCATTTAACTATTGTGCCAAGTGCTATCTATGCATTACACCATTGAATCCTCATGTACATGAGGTAGATATTCTATATTTCACTGATGAAACAAACTCAGGGAAACTAAATAACACCCTAGTTACACAGTAAGTAGCAAAGATGGCACTGAGGTCTGGTTGTATCCAAAGCCCATATTATTTTTGTTCTGCCACACTACCTCTAAGTCTTTGAAAACTGTGGATCTGAATGTTATACATATGCATGCACACATATACGTGCACATCCACCCACATACAATTACTAGAATAGTAGTTCTGGGACATTTGAGGTAAACTTTTGTTGTAGATAGGGGTTTAGACACCCACACTATAACGCTATACTGGTCTTTTTACTTTAAAAACCTTTTGGCAGCGTTGCCAACAAGCAACCAGCTTCAGTTATATGAATTTTATTTCACCCTTGTATTGTCTGCTTTGGGTTGGTGGTGATGTGATGAGTAGGTGGAAAAGTCATTGCTTAGTGTTCACTATGTGCTATACTAAGCAAAGAACTTTGTAAGATGTACACATGTGGAAGCTCCCCTATATCATATCAAAGCCCGCTTTTCTTGAGGAAAACCTGTGTCATGTGGTTCCTGTAGACTGGGCTCCTCTTCCGTGCCCTGTCCAAGGATGGTCATATTATACTCACCTGGGGGCAGAATACTCAAGTTTCCTGACCAAAAGAATTGGGTCAGGCACAGGCATATGGCCCAAGTTGTGTAAATTTGACTTTTCCATGAGATTTTTGCAAAAGGAAAGGCATTTTCTCTTTATTTTCTTTTTTTTTTTGAGACGGAGTCTCGCTGTGTCTCCCAGGCTGGAGTGCAGTGGGGCGATCTCGGCTCACTGCAAGCTCCGCCTCCCGGGTTTACGCCATTCTCCCGCCTCAGCCTCCGAGTAGATGGGACTACAGGCGCCCGCCACCACGCCCGGCTAATTTTTTGTATTTTTAGTAGAGACGGGGTTTCACCATGTTAGCCAGGATGCTCTCGATCTCCTGACCTCGTGATCCACCCGCCTCGGCCTCCCAAAGTGCTGGGATTACAGGCTTGAGCCACCGCGCCCGGCCTTCTCTTTCTTTTCCTAGGAAAAATAGTAGTAAGGGCAATGATTTGTTGCCATCTTAGCCACCATATGCAGGCTTTTGCCTAAGAATGAAGCTGAGATAAGCAGAGCCAAGAGTTTAAGAGAAAGATTTGAACTCCTAATGAAATCACTTGAACCCTTTGATTCACTACCTTGAACTTTCCGATCACATGAGTCTCCTTGGAGAAAGGGCTTATTCCAGGGCTGGAGTTACAAGATGAGCATAGGTGCCAGAGAGTGAGGAAGTATTCAAAAAATAATGGAGGTGTGTCAAAGGGACACAGGAATTAACTTGAAGGATCTCCCATGGTCAAATCTGGAACAAGTTTAGTAAAAAATATATAACGATAATAATGGATTATAGTACACAGAATAAATATGTGAGTCCATAGTGATATAGACAAATAATTTGAACAAATCAGAGAGATAGGACAGCTCTTCCTTACAGTAGAATTCCAGTAAATACATGTAGGATGCATGGTGGAAATAGAAACTCACCATTTGCTAAACACCACAGTAATAATTATCGCAGGCAATAATTATTGATAGATGCTATAATTAGTGGGTGGAAGTATGATGAGAAATAGCATATCTGCATGGTTTCAACATATCACCCCACAAAATACTGTTTACAAAGGAGAAGTAATTCTTCAGCAGAGAAACCTTGTAAACCAAGTGATCAAAGCTAACGTCCCAAGCAATGAGACATATGGACATGTGTCTATTGATATAACACACTGAGGATGCAACATAACTTCCGTGGTATTCTTACTAAAAATGCATCATCTCAATCTCTATCATGAGAAAATATCAGACAAACTCAAATTGAGATACTTCTACACAGTAGCTGGTTAGTATTCTTCAAACGTTTCAAGGTTAAGAAACACAAAGACTGAGGAACTGTTCCAGATTGAAAAAGACTAAAGAGATACTAAGCCTAAATGCAATGTAGAATTCTTGACTAGAAAAAAAGACATTGTTGGCTGGGCACAGTGGCTCATGCCTATAATCCCAGCACTTTGGGAGGCTGCGGCAGGCGGATCGCTTGAGTCTGGGAGTTCAAGACCAGCCTGGGCAATATGGTAAAAACCCCATCTCTACAAAAAATACAAACATTAGCCAAGCATGGTGGCACATGTCTGTAGTCCCAGCTACTTGGGAGGCTGAGGCAGGAGGATCGTTTGAGCCCGGGATGTGGGGCTTGCAGTGAGCTGAGATTGTATCATTGCACTCCAGCCTGGGCAAAAGAGCGAGACCCTGTCTCAAAAAAATAAAAAATAAAGAAAAGAAAAGTAAAAAGACATTACTAGGACAATTGCCAAAATCTGAATTAGGTCTGTAGATTAAGAGTATTTTATCAATGTTAATTCCTTGGTTTTAATCATTTTATGACAGTTACCAAGTTGATTATATTTGGGAAATCTGGATGAAGGGTTTTTAAAATTCTGTATGATATTTTTACAGTTTTTCTGAGATCTAAAATTTTTCCAAATAAAAAATTATTTCCCTGTCTTGTCATTTTTAGTTATTTTAGGTTGGATTTCTCTCATCTGAAACAAAAAAAAAAGCCCTAATTTAATAAACACACTTACCTTGTTATTTTACAACAATGCTATAGTGTCAGGCATGAAACTAAGTCTTAGGTAGCTTAAATAAGTTTTCCAAGATCACACAATCAATAATAGAGCAAGGATTTGAACAAATACCTGCATGACTTCAAAATCTTTTTTTTTTTTTTTTTTTGAGACGGAGTCTGGCTTTGTGGCCCAGGCTGGAGTGCAGTGGCCCAATCTCCGCCTCCCGGGTTTACGCCATTCTCCTGCCTCAGCCTCTCGAGGAGCTGGGACTACAGGCGTCCGCCACCTCGCCCGGCTAGTTTTTTTGTATTTTTTAGTAGAGACGGGGTTTCACCGTGTTAGCCAGGATGGTCTCGATCTCCTGACCTCGTGATCCGCCCGTCTCGGCCTCCCAAAGTGCTGGGATTACAGGCTTGAGCCACCACGCCTGGCCAACTTCAAAATCTTAAGCATATTGTAAAAATAATCAAACAACCAGATAAGTAATCCTTCTTATTTTAAAATTTACTGTATTTTCAAATCTCTACCTTGTTCTGGAGACGACTTGAGGCAGAATACTTGAAAGCTGGGTCCAGGCTAGGAGAAATAATGGCACAATATTAGTAAATGTTTCAGTATTTGTGTTTTATAAGCATACAAGTAGGATTCAGTAATTATATGGTACAGCAGGGCGTGCCAATTAGCCTCAATATGCACTTCCTGTAAAAATAATTAACATTTGACAGACAGTATGGTCAAATAAACCAGATAACAGAGGCATTTTTCCAATGGGATATATACTTGGTTTAAATCTTTGATGAACTGTTTTTCTATATTGAAGTAGTTTAAATTTAAGGAAAAGCAAACAGTAGGGCATGTTAAAACATCCATTAACTAAACATCATGAAAGGGTATAAAATGCCTCCAGCTGCCAAAAAACAATTAGGCTGCAAATATGCCTTTGGTTACCTAACCGCACATTCCCTAAACATTTAGTTCTAATTAATTTTCTTCATTACACAACAATGCCTCTCCTAATTACACTAGAGAAATTCTATAAACCTACTAGCGATTCGAAGCCTTTATTGCACAAATTATTCTGGCAGGTCCCTATTCTAAGCAAATCCTCACTCTCTAATTTATACGTACCTCATCTAGGAGACATGGTCTACTTAGTAAACCCTTGACAGCCAGGCAAACTAATCCTGTATGTGACCATATTTCAAATTAGTAATTTTAGTGAGATGTACCATCAGTGATGAATAATTGAAAACATACCAAGGTAAAGGTGAAAAGTACAAGCTCAGAAACCATGTAGCATCTGAATTCATACACATGTCGTCAAGGCTTGTGATCCCCGGACTTGCAATTGAGGCTGATTCAAAGAAACAAAATGGTTCTTTTACTGAACTCACAAAGGGTACGTAGTCTTAAGGCAGCAGAAGCAATACAGCAAATATAATAATGGAAAGGACTGAATAGACCCATAGAGATTTAGGGATAGGCACAAACCATCACTCAATAAATAAGGAAATCAAACCCAGTGAACTGATACGATGTGACATGCTCAAGGTTTGACATTCCAGTTGGCAGAGCTGTGAGTACAAGTAGGACTCCCTAATTCCCGACCAGAGCTGTCTACACAAGACAGTGTCACTCTAGAGACAATTTAGTTCAATTTATCAGAGCCTTTTAGCTGGCTGGTAACAATGTTTCTAAGTTGGGCAAAAGACAGAGTTCGATCCCTGCTAAGCCATTTTTTATTTCCTTTCCCAGCCACATAAAAGTTTGTGGTCTTAGTTATCAGAGTTTTGGAGGATGGCACGTGAGACCATCAGTACAAATGCATCCTCAGTATTCAAAGCTCAAAGCCAACGGCTGGTATTTTAGCGGCTTCACTTTCTATGCCTAGAGCATGCTGAGTAGTCAACTATTTTGGCCCAAGACTGCGGATTGGCTTCATCGTCTTCTTTTTTTGAAAAATATGAATATTTGCTCATAGCATTAGGTAAAAAATAACCTAGAGTTTTGCTACTGAAGGTGTGGTCTGTGAATCAGCAGCATCAATATCACTTGGGAGATATTTGCTCCCAAACCTGTAGGAACAGAATTTGCATTTAAACAAGATCCCCAGGTAATTCATACGTGCACAGAAGTTTGAGCAGCATGGGTCTCAAGCAGTGGTCCTCAAATTTTAGTATGCGTGCTTGGATTCATCTGGCGGGTACCTCATCCCCAGAGTTTCTGGTTCTGTAGGTCTGAGCTGAGGCCGAGAATTTGCATGTCTGATAAGTGTCTCCAGAGGCTTCTGAGACAAACTCTTCCACGCTTCTGGCATTGACTCTGCTTTATCTAAGATTTTGGGGGTATTGTAAATTGAATTGCTGGAAGTTTTGGGAGCTAAGGACTCTACCAGAGTTGTTGTTCACAGAGTGTGGACTTGTGCAGTTTCTAAAGATGATTCTGGAAATTCTGCATATTTGAGACTAGCAATAAGTCAGTAGTTCCTAATTTTAGAGAGAGGTTGTTAACAGTACAGATTCCTAGTCTCTGTCACCACTGAAAAAGAGAGAAAGAAAGAAAAGGAAGGAAGGAAGGAAGGAGGGAAGGAAGGAAGGAAAAAGAAAGAGAGAGAAAGAAAGGGAGAGAGAAAGAGAGAGAGAAAAGAAAAAGGGATCACACCAACTTGAGGTTAGTGGGTCCTGAATGAGGTCCAGAAATCTGCATTTTTAATAAACATCCAGACGATTCTGAGACAGGTGGTCAATAGACAGTCCACTCTGAGAAACTTGATTCAGGTGATGGACATCATAGGCAAAGAGCAGGATCTGAGCCCTCTCAGCAGCTGAGTGCCAACCTTCTCCCAATGCTGTGGCAAGTGGTTTTCATAATTTAGCAATTGAAGCAGTTCTAAGAAATCAGTCGACTGGGCCTGTTCCTCACTGATGTCCCAATAGAACTTGTTCACTCTCCTTTCTTAATTATGTCTGGCCAGCAGTGAAGCACTCCGGCCGCCTGCTCTTTAATCTGTTTATCCATCTTAGAACTCCAATTAACCAGGTGCAGCCATCCATCTGGTTAATATGAGGACAAGCTGTTAATTTGTGAATGAAAAAGCACATATGCAGACAACAAGCAAACTAGCAAGGGCCTCTGGAAGGTAACATTGACTCTAATCTTTGCAAAGCAAGGTGGGGGAACTTCGAAAATTATTTTAATGAAAGAAGGAATTGCTCTTTGTTGGAGGGAGGGGATACAGAATTGAGGCAGCTCTCGGTACTCACATGATTTGCCCTAGGTCATCGCAGAATTTAGTAACTTTAGCTGTAAAATCGAAAGATAACAGTACTTAATCTTCATCTCAGGGAAGTTAGGAGATGCCATGACATCAAATGAGACAAAACACCTTGTAAAAGGCAACATACGGCCAGTTGTGGTGGCTCACGCCTGTAATTCCAGCACTTTGGGAGGCCAAGGCAGGCGGATCATTTGAGGTCAGGAGTTCGAGACCAACCTGGCCAACATGGTGAAACCCTGTCTCTATTAAAAATACAAAAATTAGCTGGGCGTGGTGGTGTGTGCTTGTAATCCCAGCTATTCGGGAAGCTGAAGCAGAAGAATCGCTTGAACCTGGGAGGTGGAGGTTGCAGTGAACCGAGATCTCACCACTGCACTCCAGCCTGGGCAACAGAGCGAGACTCCATCTCAAAAGAAAAAGAAAGACAACGTACATATTTTTGTTAGTTTTCGTGCAGCATTTCTATTTTATGCGACTATTTAGGGGAACCTGTTTATGTTTCATGCACACTTGACATTTTACAATAAGTGTTTTCTAGCAAGCAGGTCGGACACTTTACTACTTGATAGTCTTCAAGTATGTTTTGTTTCCAGTTTCTAAAATCCATAATAGAACAGATTCCCTTGTGCCCTCAACCTATTCTTAAACTTTAGCGTGCACTGGAATCACCTGGAACTTGTTAAAACCCATCTGGCTGGCCTCTTCCTCAGAGTTCCTGATGCAATAGGTCCAAGAGAGGCCTGAGAATTTGCATTTTTGACAAGGTGACTTTCTTAATTATGCTGGTTGTGGACCACATGTTGAGAACTACTGCACTAAAACCACACTTCCCCTGATCATAAAATATAAGCTTCCTTATTTGAAAAGTTCATATCCTCCAGCTGAAATTCCTACTCCTGGTGACCAATGTAGGAAGAGTCATATTCTGGGTTTAGAGCTGAGTGAGGCAGTAGAAAATGTGCACTTGTGACCTTGGATGCACTTGTATTAAAAAAACACTGTGCTAAGCACAATTTCTTTCTTTCCATGTGTTTGAAAACATTTTTAAAGCCTTCCAACTACCCCAGGAGTTTATGATCAAGCTGCTGAGACCAAATAGACCCTATAAAACACTTTGTGAATAATTACTAAGCAAAATAAACTATAAATGCAAAACAGCATTGCCTAAAGTTCCCAGGTGAGAACGCAGTCACATTCCTAAAAGAAGAAATCGGAATTTAAATTCCAAATGCTCAGAAAATCTACTTTATCACTTCATCTTTTTTTTTTTTTTTTTCCCAACCAGCTAGAGGCAAACCTCCTGACTTCAGTCCAACCAGAGATGGGGTGAAGCTTAGACCTCAGTGTCTGCACTGTGTAATTAGATCAAGTTTGAAAATAGTATTCTCAGGGTGTGATCTGTGAACCATCTGCAGCAGAATTGCCTTAGAAACCTATTCAATGAGTGTATGAAAAATGACCTATTGAAATAGAATCTTGGGAGCACAGCCTTGGAAGCTTCTCATTCAATCAGCTCCGCAGATAAATCTTACGTTTGTTTAGTTTGAGAGGACATGCTCCAGAAGCTTCTCCCCAACCCCACCCTGCACATCAAAGTTTGAGATGACCACACTGTCATTGAGGCAACCCTGTGTATCACGCATTAATAAGTGGCAGCTGTCCAGAGATGTTTAATTTTCAGTTTGAGCCTCAGTTTCTGGGTAGCTCCAAGGTCCTAACAGGGACTTTATCCTACCTGTGATTAGGAGCCTTCCTTTTGCACCTGCGAGGAGCACAGAGCTCCATGCTGGACAGATGGAAGCCAGGGAAAAAAGACCCTGCTACATGCAAAAGAGGAGAGGAATCCAAAGGGAGAGAAAACGATCAGGGCCTGAGGCTGAACAGCCAGGCTGCTTTTGGTTGGTTCCTGGGGAGCTTGACAGTCAAAGTTAAGAGGTAAACTTGCTTTTTGTTGTGTGTGTGTGGGACAGAGTCTCGCTCTGTTGCCCAGGCTGGAGTGCAGTGGCACTATCTCGGCTCACTGCAACTTCCACCTCCCAGGTTCAAGCGATTCTCCTGCCTCAACCTCCCTAGTAGCTGGGATTACAGGCGCCCGTCACCACACCCAGCTAAATTTTGTATTTTTAGTAGAGCCAGAGTTTCACCATGTAGACTAGGTTGGTCTCAAACTCCTGACCTCAAGTGATCCACCCACCTCGGCCTCCCAAAGTGCTGGGATTATAAGTGTAAGCCACCGTGGGGTGGCGGGGTGGGCGGGATGGAGTCTCGGTCTTTCGCCAGGCTGGAGTGCAGTGGTGCCGTCTCGGCTCACTGCAACCTCTGCTTCCCAGGTTCAAGCAATTCTCCTGCCTCAGCCTCCCAAGTAGCTGGAACTACAGGTGTGTGCTACCACGCCCAGCTAATTTTTGTATTTTTAGTAGAGACAGGGTTTCACCATGTTGGCCAGGATGGTCTTGATCTCTTGACCTCGTGATCCACCTGCCTCTGCCTCCCAAAGTGTTGGGATTACAGGTGTGAGCCACTGTGCCCGGCCAGACTTGTTTTTTTAAAGAATCTGTTTTCTAAAAATAATTACTCTTATATTTACCCTTACTCTCTCTAAAGGGTAGGTTACATAAGTATGGGCAGTAAATGTAGTCCTGTGGCCCAATTGTGAGCTTCAGGGTGGGGCAGTCTTTTCTAGAACTTCATCGAGCTCCTTTCTAGTTATGAAATTAATACATATCTAATGCAGACACCTCTAAAATCACTGCTAAGTGCAAAGACATGTGATCACACCAAATTAATCTGATGATAGTTATTGAGTATCTATCAGTGTGGGATTTCAGATTATTAAATAAACAGAACCAAACTCCGCATATTCTACCTGCCGTGTTCTCCTAATATACAGTCACTGTTTTTCTACCTTAAACTATATTCTGTGATCTGATTTTTAAAAATGACTGAATAGCTTCTTATTGTATTGATGTTACAGTTTATATCTGTGGTCATTGATGATAGAATGTAGTATCCTTTGATGGTTTCCAACAAGATTTCTTTATCTTATACCAGATGGCATTTCCTAGCTCTTGCCTGACAATTAAGGGATAATGTTCTGATTATAGTAGTTGTTACATTTTCCTCCCTCCAGACCAATGAAGTTCTCATTTCATCTTTAGGGGCTCGCTGAAAGCAAATGCAGCAATCCCAACCCCTTGTATTCTATTCATTAATTCTTATCTTTGGCAAATATTGAAGAAATAGAGGTGATTGAGACACAAACCTTGTCTTCCATGGGTTTCATTCTGATGGAGCCCATGGGCAATATACAAATAAAAATAAATATGTAATACAATAGCAAATGGAGATAAGAATTAGTTAAATAGGTCTAGACTTATTACTATTAACAGGAAGGATATTTGTTATATTACAAACATTGTTATAACTGTCAGCAAAGTCTGGGTCACAGGCTGAGGTCACACATGGTAGACCAAGGGGAGGAGCTCAAGGTCCCCTCTTCACCTTCAATATCTACATGCTTCTCGATCAATCACTGATGGTCCTTCTGGTTTCCTCTTTTATCTACCACATAAAAAGACTATCTGATTACAAACTTGATGCCTGATAATTTCTAAGTTAGGTGGAGAACATCAGGCTTCCTTTCTAAAGGAGTCATTTTGTTTACAACGGCGCTGCCTTTGACTTGGTGCTGATTGTTTTTGTGGTTTTCCTTTAGTTGTAACCTTATCCTTTTCCTTTCCTTTTTTTTTTTTTTTAAATCGATTTAGGGTTTATATTGAGATGGGCAGTGTTGAGTATTTAGTTTCTTTTTTTGAATTGAGCACAGTGATATTTATTATGTATTTCTGGGGTCAAGCAAATCAATAAAGGAGGCCAGCAAAAACCCACCCTTCAGGAGGCTCAGGCTCACTGAACGTGTGTGGCAAAAGCTGGACCTTTATCTCTTAAGAAAAAGGGATGGGTCCCAGTGCTACCTGTCTGTCAGACAACGGACGAAGAGAAACCCCTCCCAAAAGTTGTTATGGTTTCTTATTGGACTTTCAGATGTCTGTTCATAGATGAGCTTCTAATTAACCAGAAATCTGTCTCCCATGAGGTCAATAAACATCTGACACTTTTTCAGAAGTGCATTTTGGAGTGACTTTCTGGTCATTTTAGAGAGCATTGAAACATAAAAGCATTTCGCTTTCCAATGGAAGTTCTTTTCTATTAGTGTCAAAGATGAAATCTCCATGATCCTTTCTATGTTTCTAAGCAGCACAGCTAAACATCTCAAAGAATTTTCTCACTATTTTTCTGTAACTCAAACCTATGCAAGCTTAAAGGGAACAATAATGATATCTAGGATTGGCTTGTGTAGACTCAGATGGCTTTTGCATATTTTCATTACACATTTATTTAGTAATCAGAAGAAGTTATTTTGATTCTTATATAACCAGTTCCTCAGCCAGAGTAAAGTCAGAATAAAGTGAACTATCAAGCATTATGAATACACCCCTATTAGAGGAAAAGATCCTTTCAGCCCTATCTTTATGGAAAAGGAGTTAGGAAGTGCAAGTTCAAAACTTGGTAAGTCTGACCACTGTAGAATTTATTTCCTTAGTGTGGCATGTTTAAATTTTGGGGGGTTAAAAAAAAAGGTTGAATCAATTCTGAGGGATTTTGTGTGCAGTCTTTCTGGAAGAGGTCTTTGCAAGTGTGAAGATCTTTCTAGGTAATGTCCTTGAAATGGGTAAGGAGGGAAATGATAAACTGAGATGAGATCTTTCAGAAGTGCTAACAGAGCCTCAGACCAGACCGTCCATATTAAAACAGGACCTTGGGCTTCGTTCCAGCAGCTTTTGGATACCTTTCAATCTAGATATGTGAGATGTCTGGAGTCAAACCTGGAGGCTTTCCACAGAATAGTGTGACTGTTTAGAAGCTTCCTTTAGCAGGTTAAGCAAGAAGTATATTCTTTAACAACCAAACCTCCTTTTCCTCAGCCTTAATCCCCAGCCACGTTAAACACATGTTTCCGAACTTTGGATTTAATGCATATCTAAAGACCAGTTTTGTCAAGGATTTACTCTGTCTTCCTTGTGCTCTTTGAGAAACTTAGGCAAGTCCACACCTATTTTTTATAACCTGCCTCACTCTTTACTATTGTCAAGCGTTTCAGCCTTTCATAAGGGAACAACTGTGCTCTCTCTGGATATAAATGTTACTGCTGTCAGTGAACTCAAGTCTATTTGTTCAGTTACAGAATTTTCTCTGAGGCTACTCACACCTGTAATGCCAACACTTTGGGAAGCTGAGGCAGGTGGATCACTTGAGCCCAGGAGTTCAAGATCAGCCTGGCTAATATAAGGAGACCTCGTCTCTACAAAAATTAAAAGAATTAG
>NW_012099765.1:294313-299642 GCF_000951045.1 Mandrillus leucophaeus
GCCCACCACCTCGCCCGGCTAATTTTTTGTATTTTTAGTACAGACGGGGTTTCACCGTGTTAGCCAGGATGGTCTTGATCTCCCGACCTCGTGATCCGCCCGCCTCGGCCTCCCAAAGTGCTGGGATTACAGGCATGAGCCACCGCGCCCGGCCAACGCTATCACTTTTCTAGTTTTCTTTTCTTTCTTTCTTTTTTTTTTTGAGACAGGGTCTCGCACTGTTGCCTAGGCTGGAGTGCAGTGATGCAATCTTGGCTCACTGTAACCTTCGTCTCCTGGTTTGAAATGATTCTCATGTCTCAGCCTCCCTGGTAGCTGGGACTAAAAGTGTGCACCACCACACCTGGCTAATTTACTTTTCTAGTTTTTTAGTCTCATTATTACTCTATGTTCTACGAGGTATCAAATGCCCACAGGCTCCTGTGTACTTTGGGTTCTGATGTGTCAATGCATTTCTTCTTTAATCGCTCTACTGCAAGTTTAGAAAATTCTGTTTTCTAGGTCTGCTAAATCAGTTACCACTTAATCTGTTTTCCAGATCCCAAAATTTTATTTTCATTTTCTCTTCTGTTCTTTTTCCTGATGAGTTTATACCTTTTTCTTTTTCAATTCCTTTACTATTGACATATGAGATTTTAGAAAAGAGAGGAGATAATGTTTGTGTTCTATGTGCTGAATTTTATTGAAAATTTCCTGACACATTTTTAGTGTTATGTGTTTATTCTTGTGATAATGAAGCACACTCTTGACCAAGAATTCATCTTCCTGTATCATTCATACAATTATAGGGTCAGAAGGGAGACAGATTTCTGTTCAAACAACTGCTTAGCCAGTAGTATCTTTGTGAACCTGGTCAAGTCATTTCATTCTTCAAGCTTTAATTTCCTCTCTTGTAAAATGAAGATTAAACTGGTACTTGTCTCTTACGGATGTTTTAAGAATTATCTGAGACAACAGGCGCTAACGTACCATCATGATGGCTGCCATGAAGCAGGTGCTTGGGAAATGGCTGCCCTTTACCTCCTGTTCATCCTCCTGCCAGTTTAAGATGTGGACACAAAATGGTCAAAGAGTTGTGACATTTTCAGGAATTGAGCCTGTTTCTGAAGTGCTGATTTTTGTAAGAGGGAATCTGTAGGTGTCACCTGGAAGCGGCCTTTTGACATTCAAAGTAGAGTGATCCAATCCACAGGTGAGGGGCATGGCAGTCCTGGTGCATTTATTCACTCATTCATTCACTCATGCAGTAATGAGTGCCCATCATATGGGGCATTTTAAAGTAAATATTATATGTCCTGTCAGCGTATCACTAAATACTTCAGGATCTCAAAAAAGGGACTTTCTTTCATAGTAAGACTTTGTAGAATTAACATGTTCTAGCTGGGCGTGGTGGCTCACGCCTGTAATCCCAGCAGTTTGGGAGGCTGAGGTGGGTGGATCACCTGACGTCAGGAGTTCGAGACCAGCCAAGCCAACATGGTGAAACCCCATCTCTACTAAAAATACAAAAAGTTAGCTGGGTGTGGTGGTGGGTGCCTATAATCCCAGCTACTTGGGAGGCTGAGGCAGGAGAATTGCTTGAACCCAGGAGGAGGAGGTTGCAGTGAGCTGAGGTCGTGCCATTGCAATCCAGTCTGGGCAACAAGAACGAGACTCCATCTCAAAAAAAAAAAAAAAAAAAAAAAAAAAAAAAAAAAAAAAAAGAATGAACTCTCTCTAGATGCCTACAATTGAATATTTATGTCCTGTCAGTTATTGTTCCTTTAGCTTCCAGATGAAGCTAGTAGGGGCAGGAGATGAAAATTTATGTTTTTCCTGGTAATAATAATAATAATAATAGCCTCATGGATACTCATGATAGAAAACAGGATAAAAATTAAGAAGGAAATCACACACATATCTCATACACACACGCTCATGATTTTATTATGCAGAAATAGTCATTATTAACATTTTGGCTTACTTTCCTCTGGTCTTTGTTTTAGTAATAATATTGACAGAGCATCTGCCATGTACTGAGTACTTTGCATCCATTGAGAGAGAGGTATTGTTATTCTAAGTTCCTAGAAACCACTATACCACATACAGACTAGAGGGCAATATACATTACGTTCTTGCACATCTGCACACCATAGTCAACAGACACATAGACAAACATGCATGCATATTGTGTTCCTGTGTATGGGTTTCTCTGTACCTTATTTTACTCGACATGCTGTTATAAACATTTAACCATGAAAATAGATAATCTTCGAACATAATTTTTGTCAAGGCATACCATTTCGTGCTGTGGATATATCACAATATACTTAGTCACTTCCCAGTTGTTTGCTTTTTGGATTGTTGCTGTTGTTTTCAGCACACTTGTTTATTCTACCAAATCAGAACCAAAATATCTATTTTCTGAGGCTTGAATATTTCCAATAAGCATAAAGGCCATTTTTTTTTTGACTGCCTGCAAACTGTCTCTTATATGAGGTTACAAACAGGTTGTAAATAAACAGACTTTGAATATGAACACTTCTAGAAAGAGGAAAGGGGGATTAGAACAACTCTAAAGGGTTGAAAGCCCATCCTGGAATCCAGAGCCAAGTCACACCACAACCCTTTCTCTCTCTTGACACTCTCCATTAATTCCATACACAAGTTTTTTCAGGTGTGGGTAACTTCATTTTGATAAAATTATAAGCTTTGCAAATACTTGTAGGATATTGCACTGCATTTAGTTGTCATGTATCTTTATTCTTTAATCTGATCAGCTACTTTTCTGTATCTTTCTTGGTATCAACATGAGGAGCATAGGCCACTTATTTTGTAGAATGTCCTTCAGTTTGGGTTTCTCCAGTGCTTCCTCAAAATTAGATTCAGGTTATTCATTTTTGGCAGGAATACCAGTTGGTGTTTGCCTTTTCTGTGTATCGTTTCTGGAGACTCATGCTATCCGTTGGTTCCATTACTGCTGATGTTAACTTTGATTCCTTAAAGTTGAGGGTATGTCTGCCAAGGTTCTCTACTGTAAAGTTATTATTTTGTCCTTTGTAATAGATAATTTGTCAGGCAGTGTTTTGAGACTATGTAACTATCCTATTCCTCCTTGACCTTCTGCCCACTAGTTTTAGCATCTCCTATTGCTTGGACAGCTGCAGAATGGTGATTCTCTGACTTCATAATTCATACCCATTTATTAGCTGGCATTCTACTATAAGAAAAAGCTTTTCATTTTCCTTTATTTAACACAATTCTGGCACCAAAGCCCTCATTCCTGGTACCTTCATCTAATCACTCACACATAAACATTTATTAATATCGGTACAGGCTCATGGATTCTTATTTTATTTGCTGGTTTACAATCCATTACTATCTTTTTTTTTTTTTTTTTTTTAAATGCACAAATTGTGTCCAGATTTGGCCAGTAGGAATCCACCAGGCTGGCTTCTGTGTTTTCTTGGCAGGCCCCCAACATGTTGTAAGTACTTCTACATGTTGTAAGTTCTTGTGGAGTTTACATTTTGGTAGAAAGTCAGAGAGGCCTTTGGTGTAGTTCTATTTTTATTCATTGTGCTCAGTATTTCATGAACTCTTCCATCTAGAAACTTAAGTCCTTTTGTTCTGAAAAATATTAAAATAATTTTCAGTTTTCACTTGAATGGGCTTTCTAATTTTCTTATCTTCACTTTATTTTCATTTCTTTGTCTTTTTTCTCTGATTTCTGAGAGATTTCCTCAACTCTTTCAATTCTGCTGTTTAGATTTTTATTTCTGCTGTCATGTTCTTAACAGCCTTATCTATTAATTTAAAATTAAAAACGATGTCCTGCTTGTGCTTCATTCCCATTAGCTTGCTGAAGATATTAATGAAACTGTTTCATTTGAAATTTTCATTTTCTATATAGTCTTTTTTCATGTTGCATATGTGTGTGTGCACATTGTGAGTGTGGTTTGTCTGCTTATTTTCTTCTTTCATGTTAGATTTCCTTAAATATCTGGTGATCCTTGATTTTCTGTTCGTTTTAAAAAAATAGATTATTTTTTAGAGCAGTTTCAGGTTCATAGCAAAATGGAGCAGAAAGTACAAAGATACCCACCCCCTCCATCCACACACAGCCTCTTCTACTACTGACAGACAGCAGGGTGGCACGTTTGTTACAGTTGATGAACTTACATTGAAACATCATTGTCACACAAAGTTTACATTAGGATTCACTCTTGATGTTGTATAATTTTGTGAAATGCGTAATGACGTATATCCACTAGTTTAGTATCATAAAGAATTGCCAGGTGCGGTGGCTCATGCCTGTAATCCCAGCACTTTGGAGGCTGAGGTGGGCAGATCACTTGAGGTCAGGAGTTCAAGAGCAGTTGAGCCAACATGGTGAAACCCCCGCTCTACTAAAAACACAAAAATTAGCTGGGTGTGGTGGTGGGTACCTGTAATCCCAGCAACTCAGGAGGCTTAGGTAGGAGAACGCTTGAACCTGGGAGGCAGAGTTTGCAGTGAGCCAAGATCGCACCATTGCACTCCAGTCCGGGTGACAGAGTGAGACCCCTGTCTCAAAAACAACAGCAAGAAAAAAGAATGGTTTCCCTGCTCCCAAAAACCTCTGTGCTCCATACATTATCCATTCCTTCCCCCAGTCCCTGGTGACCACTGATCTTTTTACTGTCTCTATGATTTTTGCCTTTTCCAGAATGTTACATGGTTGGAATCATACAAGTCTGCTCATTTTCAAGTACAGGGCATAAAAGATTAGAAACTGAGAAAGAAAGAGTGGGTATTGTCAACTGTGAACATCACTCCAGGGTGACTTCATCAGCAATCTTATTAGGGTAGCCCAAATATCAGTATCGTTAGGTTTTTCAACTTTGGCTAGTCAGAGAAGTCTTTTGTCATGTTCTGCCCAGAGGATATAATTTGGAGTGTCAACATTCTGGGTTCAGGCAGGGAAGAAAGGCTGGGTATCTCAAGTTTTGGTATGTAAGCTTCCTCTGAATTCCCCTGTTTTTGGTTGAGGATCACTGCCTTGGACTCTATTTTGCCTTCTCTGGCCCTCCATGCAGAGTGGAGGAGGGGATCTGTGTATTGAACTACTTATGAAATAGACGCTATCACTTTTCTTTTTTTTTTTTTGAGACGGAGTCTGGCTTTGTTGCCCAGGCTGGAGCGCAGTGGCGCAATCTCAGCTCACTGCAAGCTCCGCCTCCTGGGTTCACGCCATTCTCCTGCCTCAGCCTCCGAGTAGCTGGGACTACAGGCGCCCACCACCTCGCCCGGCTAATTTTTTGTATTTTTAGTACAGACGGGGTTTCACCGTGTTAGCCAGGATGGTCTT
>NW_012099765.1:301217-307367 GCF_000951045.1 Mandrillus leucophaeus
TATACTCCAATAGTTTTCATCATTATGCTTTTTTTCCCCAAATAATTGCTCTGTTTATTGACTTGGTTTCCAGATATGATCTATTTATTGTTTTTTGATTCTGAAATCTCAATTTTCTTTCAGCTTTTTCCCCCCTGGATCACTCTCTCTTCCTTTTTTTCCTCTGTGTATTTGCTTATTGAAGAAACAAGGTAATTATCCCATAGAAAAGTCCTGCATTCTAAACTTGGTCAATGCTTCCTCAAGGTGAGGATTGACTTCTTCTTTTAGTTCCAGTAGTCACTGTAAGTAAGAAGGTAGAACTAAAGGCACATTAGTTTCTGCGTAATTTCATTTTTTTGTTTTCGGAGAAAATATATTATAGGATGCCATGTAGTGTATGTTTCATCACATCTTGTAATATGTAATGTTTCACTGTTAAGCTTTTTGTAACAGTAATATCAATCAGGATTCAGGTGGTGATGTTCTTATCCTTTCAGTGTAAAGTTTCCCATCAACAGTTTATTTAATTTTTTTACCATCTCTTGATGACTGGATGATTGTTATGAGTTGAATTGTGTCCCCTCCAAATAGACAGGTTGAAATTCTAAACCCTGGTAACTGAGAATGTAATTTTATATAGAAATAAGATCATTGCAGATAAATCAAGTTAAGATGAGGTCATTATGGTGGGCCTAAATCTAATATAACTGGCATCCTAATAAGAAGAGGGAAACACCACATGGAGATGGAAACATGTGGGGAGAGGATCACATGATGACAGAGGCAGGGCTGGGATGACACAGATAAAAGCCAAGGAATACCAAGGATAGACGGGACCATTGACAGAGGTGAGACAGAGACAAGACAGGATTGTATCTAGAGTCTCAGACGGAGCACAACCCTGCTGACACCTTGATTTTGGACTTCCAGCCTCCAGAGCTATGACAGAATGCGTCTGTGTTGTTTTGAGCCACTCAGTTTGTGTTGGTTTGTTATAGCAGTCCCAGGAAACAAATACAGTGACCATTACCTGTTTTGGTTATTTTATTGAAAGTTGAGAAATAGTGATTTTTGTATTCTATCAGTTTCTTTTCTCCATTTATTACCTGGAACTCCTCTGAATATAAATGTTTTCTATCCTTCACTAAGGTTATTTTCGTTGCCTTGAAGTTTATTTACCCTAGATAGGCATAGTATATGCTGACTGGTTTTTTTTCTTTTTATTAAAAATTTCAAAGTAATAAGTTGGTACTCTAGCAACCTTCAGGGATGTCCACTGAATTTACTTGTTTAACTTGTCTTTCCTTTCTTTCCCTTTTGAATATATTATGGACTTACAAAGGAAATAAGACATTTCCTTATTTAAAGGAAATGTCATTAATAAATTATTCTGGGCCCCTGGGCACAGTTGTAAATGAAATGTAGTGTTCGTATGTCTCCCTTGAGTAACATATATGCTAAGGAAAATCACCTTGTTAGGATGTCTAAGAAAATGCCTTCTGGTGCCCCAGTGAGTGTCTATCTAAGTTCCAATAAGGTCAAAGTTGAGTTTGGTTGAGGTCATTCTCTGAATACCAGTATAATATTGGGTATAATTATTTTACTATTTGTTCTTCAATTTGATAAATTTTATATCTCTTTGGAACTGTGACCATTATACCTGGAAGAGAATTAAACTTCGATGTATTGTCAGAAATTCTTCTTATCTCAAAACCGTTATGAACTCTGAATAGAATCCTTCTTTTCATGGGGCCAATGAGCAGCAGGATAAAGAATTGCATAGTAGCAACTGGATGGAGATTTGTGATTATTGCCACTTTGTCTTCAAAAACAAAAACTTGAGTATGAGAATTAGTGTATCTGAGGGAAAAGGACAGATTACTTAAAATTATAACTATCTTGGAAAAGCCAATTGTATCCTCTTTGCTGTGTTTCATCTCTCCTCACTAAATTCAAGCTCCTCTAGAACAAGACGGTGTCTAACTTATCATTATATCCCCCAAATGCTCAGTTTAATGTTTTCACAGAGTAGGTGCTCAATAAATAAATGAATTTAATTAGAATTCAATGCAATTAAAGTTCCTCAAAAGACTAATATACTTTAGACAAATTTAGAGCAATGAACAACCTCACGTGAGAAGATAGAATGGATCCAATTACGATAAAAAGGATATATTAACTACATTCAAAATTATGTGGAAGTACAATGATAAAGAAGCTTACACTATAAAGAGGTTATGTTATAACATAGCATCCCATTAGATAAAGAAAAATGGTAGGTAATATTTCAATATGAATTTAAAAAGAATATTTGGTGTGAGGGAGTGTGTGTGTGTGTGTGTGTGTGTGTGTGTGTGTGAGTGATGGGCTTTATCAGTCAGGATGCAATTAAGCAAAAAGAAACCATATAAAAATTTCAATGTGAGGAATCTAACATGGAGAACTGCTTACAAGGTTAGATTGCTGAAAAAGCTAGAAGGGAATATTGAGGTATCACAGAGACAGTAACTGTGGGACACAGCTACTTCACCTAAGAACGAGAAACAAAAGATGTGGCCAGGAGTCATCAGTGCCTCAGAGGAGGGCTCAGCCCTCTGAGGAGAGAGCATTGCTTAGTTTTGGCTGGTACCTTTCGAAGGAGCTCCGCAGAAATGGTTCTGGGAGTGCTTAAAAAACCTGGAGGCTGGAAGTGAAACTAACTGCACTCTTTAGTACTATTGCTGGGGTGACACTGACACAAACAGCAAGCAAACTGCAGGTAAAATATTCCTCTCCCTTCCTGTCCTCCAATCTCCCTCTAGTCAGAAATGGGAGGTGTGATGGACACAAAGAGGGGAGCAATAGACACCGGAGGTTACTTGAGGTTGAAGGGTAACAGGAGCGTGAAGACTGAAAAACTATCATCTATCAGGTACTATGCTTACTACCTGGGTGATGAAATCATTTGCACACCAAAGTCTAGCAACACACAATTTACCCATATAACAAACCTGCACATGAACCCCCTGAACCTAAAATAAAAGTTGGGGGAAAAAACCCAAAAAAGAAATGTGAGGTATGAAGTCCCAGTCAAAGCATCACAAAGAATATGGAAGAGAGCTTTGAAGTTGGGAGACAAGAGCTTAAGCATAGTTGTATCAGGGAAGGAGATACAGACACCTGCTCTCACTCTTTATGTACTTCTGCATTGTTTGAACTGGGTCTATGGTGACTAAGCCTTACTTACTTTGTTGAGATATGATTCGCATACCCTTTTAAAGTATGCAATCCTGTGGTTTTTTAGTATAGTCACAAAGTTGTGCAGTTACAACCACTATCTCATTCCAGAATATTTTCCTCAGCCCAAAGAGAAATTCCACGTCCTTTAGTTATCACCTCCTATCCTCCTACACTGGCTACCCCCTGGCCTTAGGCAATCACGAACCTACTTTCTGTATGTGTAGATTTATCTATTTTGGACATTTTACACAAATTGAATCATATAATATGTGGTCTTCTTTTGCTTAAAATATTGTTTTTAAGGTTCATCCATGTTGAGGCATGTGTAGGTACTTTATTACTTTTTTTTTTGGACAGAGTCTCGCTCTATTGCCTAGGCTGGAATGCAGTGGTGCATGATCTCAGCTACTGCTACCTCCACCTCCTGGGTTCAGGTAGTTCTCCTGTCTCAGCCTCCCGAGTAGCTGGGATTATGGGCACCCACCACCTCGCCTGGCTATTTTTTGTACTTTTAGTAGAGAGGAGGTTTTACCATGTTGGCCAGGCTGGTCTTGACCTCAGGTGATCCACCTGCCTTGGCCTCCCAAAGTGCTGGGATTACAGGCATGAGCCACCATGCCTGGCTGGTACTTTATTACTTTTTATGGCTGAATAATATTCCATTATATGGACATACAGCATTTTCTTTATCCATTTACCTGCTGATGGACAGTTGGGTTGTTTCTCCATGTTGGCTATTATGAATAATGCTTTTATAAAGTTTTATATACAAAATTTTGTGTGACCACATGTTTTCAATTCTATTTGTGATGTACTAAGCAGTGGAATTGCTGGGTCATATGGTAGCTCTATGTTTAACATTTTCAGAAACTACTAAACTGTTTTGCACAGCAGCTGCACCTTTTTCCATTCCTAGCAGCAATGTATGAAGGTTCCAATTCTGTGCATCCTCACCAAGACTTCTTTGTGTCTGTCTTTGTGATCATTGCCATCCTCATGCATGTGAAGTGATAACTCATTAGGATTTCTTTCTAATAAATAAATAAATAAAATGAAATGATACATTATTAGTAACCCTAGCATCTTTTCATGGGTTTATTGACAATTTGTGTATATTATTTGGAGAAATGTGTCTATTCAAGTCTTTTATTCTTTTTTTTCTGCAACAGGCCTTTGCTTTGTGGCCCAGGCTGGAGTGCTGTGGTGTAATCATGGCTCACTGCAATTTTGACCTCTCTGACTCAAATGATCCTCCCCACTCAGCCTCCCAAGTAGTTAGGACTACAGGTATGTGCCACTATGCCTGGCTAATTTTAAAATATTTTGTAGAGATGGGATCTCGTCATGTTATTATTGCTCCTTTTTTAATTGAGTTGTTTGTCTTTATGTTCTTGAGTTGTAAGAGTTCTTTATGTATTTTAGATACCAGATCTTCCTCAGATATGTGATTTAAAATATATTCTAACATTCTGTAGCTTGTCTTTTCACTTTCTTGATAATGTTCTTTGATGCACAAAAGTTTTAAATTATAATGAAGCCTAATTTATCTGTTTATTTTCTTTTGTTGTGTGTGTGTTTGGTGTCACAGCTCAGAATCCATTGCCTAATCCAAGCATAAAGATTTATATCTGCTTTCTTGTGTTTCACAATTTTAACTCTCAAATTTAGGACTTTGATACAGTTTGAGTTAATTTTTGCATGTGGATGTACAGTTGTTTCAGTATTACTTGTTGAAAAGACTATTCTTTTCCCATTGAATGACCTTGGCACGCTTGTTGAAAGTAAATGGATTTCTGAGCTCTAAATTCTATTCCATTGATATATATCCCTGTCTTTATGCTAGCACCATACAGTCTTGCTTTAGTGTAACTTTGAAGTAAGTTTTAAGATTGAGAAGTCTGAGTGCTACAACTTTGTTCTTTTTCAAAGTGTTTTGGCTATTTGGAGTGCCTTGCATTTCCATATGAATTCTAGGATCAGCTTGTCAATATCTGCAAAAAAAGGCAGCTGAGATTTTGATAGCAGTTGCACTGAATTCCATGCTTTACTTTTAGGAAAAACACGATTTCCATATTGCCCAGAAAGTCTATGTTTTTCAAGATGCTAACTCTCTTGGTAATAGACATTTATTGTAAGCTGTATTAAATAAACTCAGATTAAAATAAAAATTTTTGTGTCTCTTTTTAGAGCATATAACATTGATAACTTTAAATGTATTTGGGTGCAATAAATATTTGTGTAATTTCGTGAAGACAGGAACTATGTCTAGTGCTGGTCTCTGTGTACCCAGGCTAAGTACTAAGCCTAGCAGCCTTTACATAGAGTATGCTCAAAGAATTGTCGAGAAATGGGGACATCTTCTCTAACAGGCCAGGGAACAGGAACAGAAGGATATGTGGTCTGATGCTGTCCAAGGTAGCAGGATACATTAAAAAAAACTCAGTTTGACCAGACACAAACGTACGCATGGTTTATGATTTCATTTATATGAACTGTTCAAAAATCTGGGGGTGGAATACGGAGTGACTGTGATTGGCATGAGGTTTCTTTTTAGTTGATAGAAATATTCTAAAATTAGATTGTGGTGATGATTATTCTCTCTAATTGTACTATAATTCATTCAATTGTACACTTAAAAACAAATTTTATGGTATGTAAATTATATCACAATAAAGCTGTCTGAAGAAGAACTCCAGCTTGAAACTGAGGCCTTAACCAATTTTTAATTTTTATTGAGGAAAAAAATACAGACAAGGCAGGTCAAAGGGGGTGATATTTCACTGGCAAAAAAAAAAAAAAAAAAAAAAAATCCAGACACCTATCTTCTAATGTCTATATGGCCACTGAGCATGGCAAATAATGAATTCTGCAGATAAACAATACAAATATTTTCACTTTTTAAATCATTTATTTTAGCAGAAAGACAACTGAAGTTTTTTTACTTGTATT
>NW_012099765.1:307417-345317 GCF_000951045.1 Mandrillus leucophaeus
AAAAAAAAAAAAAAAAAAAAAAAAATGTGGAGGGGGAATGATTGAAAGGGAGAGTGGAGCTGTACAAAGCAGTTGGGACTGAAGCTCACAAAAAAGGCTATGAGGGATCAAGGGCCAAGATTCCTGTAGGGAATAGGTCTATAAAAGGGCTTGGAATACAAAGTAGAGAAAGGACATGAGGTTGAAGAGAGACTTGGGACTGGAAGCTTAACCCCTCTGCCCAGTTCTTGACAGTGAAGAAACGAAGAAGGTCATGGTCTTGCTTTCCAGCGGTACTAGGGGGACCACATTTGAAATGCTCTGGGGCAGTGCTGGTCACCCTGGTGTGAAAAGACTGTAGCAACTGCCAGAAAAACGTGGCAGTGTGAAAACCTTCCAGTTAGGAGTCATCACTTCGCCATTCACCCTTGTCAGCCCAGCTGCTGGGATGGCTCAGAAGGAAAAGAAATGATCGATAGTGGCCCCTGACAGGGTACAAGGGAGAAAGTAAATGTTCGACAAATGGCTGCAGGTCATGTGGGTCAGGCTCTCTGACTCCCAGTCCTGCTCTTGAACTTTATGATGGAGAGTGTGCCTCTCTCATAGTCTCTAAGCCTCAATCATTTGCACAGCCTGGCAACATAGGGAGAACATGTCTTTACAAATAATGAAAAAACTAGCCAGAAGTGGCGGCTCACATCTGTGGTCCCAGCTACTGGGAGGGCTGAGGTAGGAGGATTGCCTGAACGGGGGAGATGGAGTGAACTGTGATTGTGCCACTGCACTTCAGCCTGCGCAATGGAGTGAGACCTTGTTTCAACGAATAAATAAATAAAAGCAAAATAAATCACAAGTGAAGATCTTCTGCTTTGATACTTTTGTTCCCTTGAAGCTAAAATGGACTTGGCCTTCAAATGTAGTTTTGTTTATTTACAGCGTCAGCTCTCCCAGCGTTCTTTAACATGAGTGATTGCCAGGAACTATGCTAAGATCTTGCCAAGCGTCCTCTCACCAACTTGAAGAGCGAGGGACTGTTAGCCCCACTTTACAGATGAAGGTCTAATCTCAAACATGGATTAACTTGCTGAGATCACACAAGTAATAAGTGGCAGAGGTGGGGGCTTCAACTTGGGTGTGTCTGAAGCCAAAGGCTATTCTCCAGGACACTTTCCTGTTCCCTCTTTCCAAATATCTACCTATGATGTGAATCTTTACACAGAAAAGTGGACCAGCAATTTTGCCCTCCGCTAACCAGTTGAGTAGTAGGGATTGCCAGTTGATTTTTTGGCAAAGGCTGGCACAGTGCTGGGAGTTGGGGCTGGGCCTTGTCACAGCAGTCTGCAGCCCTCAGATGCTCTGGGTCCAGCTGGTTAGCACCAGCCAGTCAGACAGCATTTTCTAACACTGATTGCAGCTGTGTAGACTTGGCAGCTATGTCAGGCTCCCAAAATAAAAGCTTAAGGGTCTTTTATTTTGTTACCAACTGGCCTAGTTTTGACACTTACTGGGAACAACTAGGCATTCAAGTGCTGGGTTATATGAGCTCAAGTTACCCACTATGCTTTCAGATTATCGCTTAAACAATCACATGCGTGAAATTTAAATCTAGCTCTTGCCCCTCAATTCAAACCAGAATGTTATATTAAAAACCTACAGGCTTTGTTCAATCTTGGAGAGACTTTAATTTCCAAGGGGAAGAAAGAGTCCCAGTGCACCTCAGTTCTCCCTAAGGTGATGGTGAGGATGAAATAGATGGCATCATTGCCATTTTACAGATAAGTTGGATCAGAGGGTTTTCTATCTTGAGTGTGCCTGGCACCTTATTTTACATGCGTACATACTCCACTGAAAATCATTGTTTATTGGTTGAGTCACCGTATAGTCAGGAAATGGGAAAAGGAAATAAAGGTATGATTTATGTAGTTTTAGGTGTACCGTTGTTTCCACTCTGGTTCACCATCCTGGGGACGTTTTCCTTTCTACTCTCTGTTCAAGTGTTGAATTCCGCCTACCCTGTGAGAGGATGACTAATCAGAAATGACCTCTGGGGTTATCTTGAACTTGAATGGTGCAGAGGTACCAGCTGATGGTGTGGAGCCTACAAATGAATGTGAGAAGCAACAGGTCTCCCCCGGCCAGTCTCCCTTACAGCAACCCCACAGGAAGGCAGTGAGATGAAAAGCCAGGTATGGACCCTGTGGCAGGGAAGCGTCCAATGTCATCATTAGGTCAGAGAGTTGCACCTCCTTGCTATACAGCTATTTTAATGACATTTTTTCCCACTTGATTTCTTCTTCTTTCTATAAGATAATTCAATGTGGAATGAAACTCAGATCGGAATCTGATTTGAACAGAGGTTTTATTATAAGTGGTATTTGTGTTCTTTATTCTCTTTATTTTTATTTGATTGTTTTTAATTTATGTTTACAGTCAGCACAATAAGCCCAATTTTTGTGTTCTTTAAAGTGTAAGTTTTTTTCATATATTGTTCAATGTCATAAATGATTTATAGTTATGAAAACTACATTTTTTAGTCATAACCTTTCAAGCCTCCTTGGGAAAACAGCTGCACTATTGTTTTAGACCACACGAGGGCAATGGTGTCACGTGTAAAAGATGCTCGCCCGCTGCTTTCTGAACAGATGGCACATTTGTTAGACTTCATTGGATGTATTTTTCCTTTATTGAAGCACAGAGGAATTTCGCATTTGCAGGTAGAATGGGGAAAGACAGTTAAAATTTTATACCGTATTTTTATCTCTTTGTTTATGCTGATAACAGTAGCAAAGGCAGTTGATTTATTCTCTTTTTTGCTGTTTTGAGGGACTGGTGTGCTAACAAGCTGAGGTCAGCATTCATTACCACAGTGACCCTGGCAGAAGATGCTCTGTTGATTTTGCATTTCACTGAAAATGTCACAAAGATAATACATAAACCTGTCTTTACCCCCAAACCCTCCAATACTCTTTTGATATGATTCTGATTCTGTTGCTCCTATTGGATTATCTTTGTGATTAATGTTTCTCCACGCCTATTAAGCAGGGAGACTACAGCCAGCTTTCTCTGAGGATACCTTGTGTGACCTTACTTACTCCGTGGTCACGGAAACTCTGAAGTGTTCCTTTCACAGATGGGCTTAGTCCTGCTGGGTTCCTAATGTCCCCAGTCTCTTTGGGTTCTGGAGGTCTTCACTCAGAGCTAACCAGCCCACTCTTCCTAAGGTGGAATAATGCAGGGGTTACACCCAAAGGTAGACGCTACTAGCATCTTTTCTATGGGAATATTTGGTTTGCCGTGTTATACTGGCCTGTCCATTTTTTAAAAATTACTTTTCAACACTTAAGTGCAAAGAATTCTCATTAAAGATCTAGGTTTCTTGCTTTTCTTGAAATATCGGACAGCGTGGTATTTCTAGCCTGAACAGCCCCTGGTGACAATCAGCAGAGCCACCTTCTTTGTGGCTTTATACAGTCACTGCACACACAGATCTTCCCTTTTGTTTTCCTGACACTAAGGGAGGTGCCCTTTGTAATCACGTTTGTACTGTTTTCGTTACAATAAAAAGGAAAATGAGAATTTAATACCCATGCCCGTCTCGAAGGAGAAAAAAATAGAAAGGTATAGTAGGAGAGCCACATGTCTCAAGAAAAAAAAAGGATCCTAAATGTAGACCTGCCTGCTGTAGCACTTAGAGAAATTGCCTGGCCTTGCGGGCATTCGATTTTCAGCACCTGGGAGAGCTTCGTCTTTAAAAGTGGGCTGGCCTGGGGTTGTCCTTGGTTAAACCCCAAGGACACTTCAGAGTCCGGTGATCTTTTATCCTGATGGTTCAATGGGGATAACTTCATTTAATCTTACAACAACCTGCGAGGTAGTCACTGTCCTATATGGGTACACTGCTTAGCGCCATACCGGGCACGCATCCAGAGGTCGACCACGCCCTGACTTTTCCTTACCTTTATTTTGGAAGCAGTGGGTTTTAAGGCTGATGCTCCTCGGAGCCTCCTAACCATCCCTCGTTTGGCAAGTTGCAGATACACTGCCTGACTACGCTGGGAGAAAGAGTTAAAGAAGGAGAGCGGGAGGGGAAAACCCTTTGGATCGTGGGCTCTGACCCAGACGCGTCTCCATGCCCACTCTGCAGCCTCGCGGTGGCAGCTGAGCTGCACGTAGCTGGAGGAGGCTGCAGGAACCGACAGGAAATCCATTCTTGTTCTGCAGATACGTCGGCAAAACGCCCAAAGCAAACAGCAGAGGAAGTTTGCTTTAGTGGAGACAAACTCACAACTTTGCTCTTTCAAAGCCTCTGTTTACAAGTCAAAGCCCAGGCTCAGTCGGGCTTTCTTCCCACACTCACCGCCAGAGGTGCTGCCTGCGGGCCTTTCATTACCAGAGACCCGCAGCGCAGCCCGTCCGGGATAAGCTGGGGGCTGCCGCTCCAATGCGGAACCGGTTCTCCAGCCGCTAAGGAGCCAGGGCTGCTCACCCCAGGCCTCCTGAGGTTCAGATTTGGGAAACGCAGAGATGGGGCGCGGGGGAAGCCCTCGGATCTAGTGAGCCCTAGAGCTGAGCATCACGCGCAGAGTGAGGTGACTCAAAAAGGAAATTGGCAGGTGCTGGCCTTGGGTAATTTCCCAGTGCCCAAAAGTGCTAAACCACGCTGCTCAAAGAATAGAAGCCACCAAAATATCTCTGAGTGGTGGTGCTGGCTCTGTCACCTGAACTGTGTCCAATGTTATACCTGAATTGGGTGTATCTGTTAGCTTAAAATAAGATAACCGCTGTAATAGCTAGAGTCTGGGATAAAAATATGTTACCTAAAGGTGAAGTTTGGTGAATTTTTCAAAACAATAGCACAGATCTCATGTAACTTTATATTCCAATAAAATCTTTCCTGTGGGGGAAGTGAGTAAGATGGTGCTTTCAGCTGATTAATGGGAGAACAGGCCCAGTGGTACCAGGCAGAGAACATGGAGATTGGGTGAGTGGCTGGCTCTCTTGCCCTTGAGGAGCTGAAAGCAAAAAGATCTCAGATAAGGTAGAACCATGGTCAAAGCCAATGGTTCTGGGGGCAGCTGCATTAGGTTTTGAATCCTGACTGTGATGCTTTCTAGCTGGGATGTTGAGAAAATCACATACTCTCTTTAAAACTTAGTTTTCCATTGCTGAAAAGGGGATGGAGAGAGAGGTTAAGCACTTCTTCAAGGTTACACAGGGGGCAAATGACAATGCTGACATTCAAACAGAAATGTTTGATTTTAAAGCCTGCACTTTTCACTGCATACACTTCAATTGATTGAAAACTACAGCCCACCTCCCCAACCCTTGGAGCCCACCCTCCTTTAGATTTAATCTCAATGCGGATCTCGAGCTCTTAGATCTAGGGCATTCCATCTTTGCTGCTTATGTTATGATGGCTCAGTTCAGGACCTCCCCTCTTTCTGTCTATTCAGGTTTTCCAATTCCTTTGTAATCTGACCCCAGTGTTTTTCCAATGGAATCTTCACCTCTTCTCCACCATAATTCCTAGTTAATCTTTGTGCTTTTCATGCCTTTTTTTCAGGCCGTCCGCACTTTCTGTGATACCCTTCCTTTTTTTTTCTGCGAAAGTTGGTGTGGTTCTCTGCCCCTGCATTTCTCTAAACTATTTGTTTCTAGGGTGTCCCTTGTGGGGTTCAGTGGTCAAATAAGCTTGGAGAATGGTTGGGTTTTTTAAATGGAGTTTTATGCTAATGTGTATTATAAGTTCCTCAAAAGATGCAATTGCATGCAGGGTTTCTCAAACAATTTAAACCTAGGAATTTAAAACTCCCTCTTCCTCCCTCCCTCTTCTATTCTTTCTTCCTCCCTTTCTCCTTCTCTTTCTTCCTCCTCCCATCCTTTTTTCTTTCCTTTTAAAATATTTCGTGGGGCTACAATGTGCCATACTACGTGTTTTGGAGGATCCAGCTCTACTATAGTTATGGTTACTGAATTCCTAAGTGATGAGCCTAAGGCCAGACTTGAGGACTAATTCTATTCCTAGGCAGGGTATGATGATGGCATCAATTAGCTCTGATGATACTTCTGATAATTCATAGTTTGCATCTATAACTATGCTCTTTCCGGCTTGCCTAGTAACCAAAAGTCTGTCCTGTAAGGCATTCCAGTAAGTGCATTCCCACTTCGGGCTCCTGTACATTTTCTAATTCCTTTGGCCTGATTTGTCATTCCAAGGTCTGGCACCCTACCCAGACCCCAAACTGGACTGGGTTTTTATTGCTAGTTTCCTTTCATCACATGGCTTACATTGCTACCTGTGATCTCTCAATTTACCTTTCCTGGTGGCCTGTCTCAGTATCCCAATCCTCATTATTGGCTCTATGCCTTTCTGCTCCATCCTAGCTCTTTGTCAAGTATTTGGTCTGGTTTAGTTGTTGAAGAGTTTAGGCTCTTGGGCCAAACAGTTCCAATTCCAGTTCCACCATCTGATAATTGTAAACTCTGGAGTATGTTACTTCACTTTGGACCTCAGCTTTCTCTTCTGTTAATAGGGGTAACTCACTCATACAGTCCTTATAAGGATTAAATGACAAAGTGCATGTGATGTGCTTCTAATAACATGTGGCACAGAACAAGAGGGCAGTAACTATCAGTTGTTATATTACCTAAGTCTCAAAGGCTTCTTTGATCAGTTTAGCCCACACTGAGCCCTCTGGTCTCTAAATATTTTGTACTTGGTATTTCATACTTAGCACGTGTTGCTGCATGTGACTTAGTTATAGTGTCCCAAGCTAGATTTGGACTTATTTTTTTTCAAAATTATAGATAATTTCATATATACCCATTGGTAGAGGGAATAGTAGCATGGATCCTCCTGCAGTTGTCATTGAATTGAGATTTTTGTGATAGTTCTTTTTTACTTTGCTCTATTGTTAAATGTATTATTGGTCCTCACACAGGTGACAGGGAATTGGCCCTGACTGAACAAGAGCTACCCACCGTGTGTGAGGCTTCATATAAAGAAGTGTCTGCTCAGCCTCTCTTGGAATATGGGACCACCACAAAGTCTCTGTTTTTTCTAAAGTATGGGGAAATGGAAAAACGACACCCTCCCATATGGCTTCTGGAGAATCCACTTCACTTTCCAAAACTTTATTCTCCTGTCTCCTCTTGTCAGCTCTTCAAGGCTCAAATTGTGTGCAATTCACTTTTTTTTTTCCAGACAGAGTCTCACTCTGTCGCCCAGGCTGGAGTGCAGTGGCGCAATCTCGGCTCACTGCAAGCTCCGCCTCCCGGGTTCACGCCATTCTCCTTCCTCAGCCTTCCTACAAGCACCTGCCACCGCGCCCAGCTAATTTTTGGTAATTTTAGTAGAGACGGAGTTTCACTGTGTTAGCCAGGATGTTCTCGATCTCCCGACCTCGTGATCCACCCGCCTCGGCCTCCCAAAGTGCTGGGATTACAGGCGTGAGCCACCGCGCCCGGCCGCAATTCATTTTTGTATCCCTAGCCCCTAACAGAACTCGGTGCAAAATAATCTTTGAATGATTGTCTTTCCATTTTTGCTAAAGTTTTATTAGAAGTGTTTTCTAGTGTCAGATGTGAATCCCAGTTCTAGACCTAGAGGCTTAAGGCTGCAGACTAAAGAAGACGGATCTCAGAGTTAAATCTCTCTCTTTTCCACTCTCTCTCTTTTGTACTGGGTGATTGACATGTGAGGACACAGCATATTGACTTCTTTTAAGATGTTGAAACAAATAAAAACTATGTGCAGGAGGAAACATGATCCTACATTTATTTATGAGGCATCAGACAATGTCTCAGGAAACAGATGTTTTGTGCTGTAATTCCTCTTGATGGCACTGGAGCCTTAAATATCATTGCAAGTCCAGCCTTTCACATTCTAAATCCTATTATCTAGGTTAGCTCATCTGTATTCAAAAGATCAATGTTGCATTATTACAAAGATCCTTTCAAGTGTAAAAAGGATGGCACTTCATTACAGAAAGTAAAAGAAACTAATCAAACTTTCTTGGTGAAATCATTGACTTTTTTAAGTAAAGGGCAAATTTAAGAATTTGAAAGTCCGAGATGCGAGAGAACCCAGTGGTTTAGGCTCACTCTGGCATGTGTCTGGTTGTAGCGTGTGGGTCTTGGATAACCCAAAGGAGAAAGAAGATTTCTTAAAAAAGAGTATCAATGCTCCCAGCTGTTCTCATTTCTTCTGTCACCGCTTGGTTGTGTATCTTGGAAAAACAATGTAGTTCTGGTGGGAAGACTCAAGGAGACAATCTGTGCTGTGTGGTATACTGGCAGTATTTGTACTGACCTGGTTAATAGAAATTGTTAAGAAAACATTGGTAAATAGTATTTATTCATGGTGTTAACTATTCTGAAAGAATAGGCAGTTCTTGTTTCTTTTCATTGCAGTTGGCATTCTCTGGGTTGTGTATTCACATACAGGATGTTTACTGGGAAGTGCTTTTGGGATTGGCACCCGTGGAAGGGAGGGGAAGAAAACAGGATGGTGTAGAGGGAGAAGGGGAGTATGGTGCATGCCCAAGGATATATATACACAAGGACGAGGAACTCTGGAGCCAGAATGGCCTTTCGGAACTCTCTTCCCTAAGGGGCAGATAGTGTGCCTGACAGTCATTGTGTTGTAAGAGAACCACCTTGGAAAAGGAGTTTGACGTTAGCAAGCCATTGCTGTTCAGCTGGGGCAATCCCCAAAGGAAGATGGTAGCTAAGGACTATTTGCTAGCAGCACTCCTAGCAGCCTGGGTAAAATTCCTTTTATTTCTCAAAGAAGAATCTGGGAAGCACATCAGTCTCTAGTGCTCTTAATATCTTAAAAGAAAATGCTCATTGATCACTTTCAAGGTCGTAGGACTGTGGTAGGTACTGGGGCTTATTGTGGTGAATGAGAAACAGTCCTTGCCTTCAAGGTATTTATCATCAGCCTCTTCTTGCTAAGATTTGTTGATTATTACGATATTCCAGGCACAGTTCCAAAGAGTCTGCTTGTATGAACTGTTTAAACCCACTAAGCCATATGAAATACTTAGAGTTCTTATCATCATTTTATAGATGGAGAAACTGAGGCACATGGTGAAGAAGTCTGGGGAAGGCTCTTTTCAGAGTCCTGATAGCCTGCTTCTATATTGCTTCCCAAATGTTGCCATTTCTGTAAGATCAAAACCATTCTTTGTATTCTCGTCACTTGTATCTGAGTTAACTATAAAATTTGCTTACTGACATATATTTAGCGTGGCTATTATGGTAAAGCTGCCCTGTCCAATAATAGTAGCCAGTAGCCACATAAATCTATAGAGCATTGAAAATGCAAACAGTCCAAACTGAGATGGGCTCGTAAGGGTAAAACACACACAGGATTTCAAAGATGTACTATGGAAAAAATATGTAAAACATTTTTTTGTATGTAAAAATATAAAAGCTCATCATTTTTTTTTACTTGATTGCATGTTGAAACAACAATATTTTGGATATATTGAGTTAAATAAAAGTTTATTTTAAAAATTAATTTTAACCTGTTTTTATGTTTTAATGTTGCCCTTTGGAAATTTAAAATTACATACATGGCTTACATTTGTGGCTTGCATTTTATTTCTATTGGACAACAGTGCTTTAGAGTACCTGAGATTTTTCCAAATGGGATGTATTTTGCTCTTAAATGCAGAGAAAGTCGTTATTTACTTTGGTATTGGGATCAGGTTCTTCTGATATGCCTCATTTAATTTGTATTTATTAATAAGGATTCTATCCATCGGATAGCCACTACTTGCTGGTTGTTTAGTGATTGTTGAAAACTAGTTAGAGGCAGGCTGAGTGAGATGAATTAAAGTTCTATTGTTGCAGGGGAACAAGGTCATCAACTTGAGATTAATCAACGGATTTCAAATCACCAGGAAGGGATATTTTACCCTCAGCTTTACAGTTTCAGCATGTAAATTGCTGTTTAGAGGAGAGCTTGTAAAATCAATCCAGCCTTTCTCCTTTCAGAAATTAAAAGCAATTTATTTTTGTTTTTGGCAAATCCTGGAAAGCCGTCGCACATCCAGCTCCTTCTCCCTGACACCACCTGTGTTGCCTGTTTTTTAGGCCTTTGAATAAGGAGGTGAGAAATTCGGTGCTTTTTGGGTCCCACAAGATTTGGAGGAAACCCCTGTGGTCCCTGTTGGGGAGCCCATCTGTCCCCACCTGGTACATTTTACTTCAAATGAGTCAGAAGCTCCAAAGCTAAACTTGGCCAAAGTAGCACATGTCATGTGGACTCCACCCAGAGCCATATAAATCATCCCCGGATCACACCAAACTTGGCCTCCAAACTGGGCACAGGTTTTCCAATCTGGTCCTAGAGTTTGCCAGAAGGCAGGAGGACCACAGGGATGTGTGGGATGTATCTGGCTTTTATCCCAACTTCTGTGGTTAGTGAAGCTTGTCTGATCTGGGATGGGGTATAAACACAGCCGTGTACTTGAAAGACACCAAACCACCTTGAAGGGTCGTTTCATCCAAAGTCCTGCAGAGAACACCTCTATACATAGCTGTGTAAGCAACTATTCAAGATCGAGAGATGATCTGTAAATATATATATCTCTCTCTCTCTCTCTCAGGCATCCCAGTTGATTGCCGTCTCGGTACTTTTTAATATCAATATTTTGATGATAAACCCAAGCTGAATGAACTTTGACTTCTTTTTGAATAGATATATAGAGGCTGCCTTATTAGATAAACTGACTCTTGAATAAAACAACATTGTGTTTTGTTTATCTGATTTTTAGGACAGGCTCTTTTCAAAGTTTTGTTGTTGTTTTTAATGGAGAAGAACAATAATGATCAACTTTCTTTATCACATCTTGTTCTCCTTGGGTCAATGCAATTTATTTTCCAGTTTTCAAGGAGGTGCACTCTGCTATATGGCATTTGTCTGATTTGTGAAATAACCTATCTTTGCGGGGAGAAGACTGGGAAGGGTTGTTGGCATTAATTTTTTCTCAAGCTGTACCTGGACCTCCTCCCCGCTCCCCCTACCAAACAAACTGCCACCTCTGCATGAGAGGGACATCACTCTCAATCTATTCTCCTTTCTGCTCTTCATAACACCACAAATTAGTAATTCATCTGAAAATCAAATAAAAGCATTTGTGGAAACTAAGGAACAGAGCTTCCCAGGAGTTTCTTAGTAAAATGAAAATCACTGCTCTGAGTAAGAAGCATTCTTCAGTCTGCCCAGGCAGCAAGGCAGCTGTGTAGGGGTTCAGGATTTATTAGCTGTGCCTTTGGGATGGTTACTTAACTTCTCTGTGCCTTGGTTTCTTCATCTGTGAAAAAGGAATAAGACCATATGTTATAGAGTTTTATGAGGCATAAATGAGAGAATACTGTGGAATGATGAGCACCGTTTCTGGACTGTAGTGAGTTATCAAACGTGAGAAAGTAGGCATCAAGGTGGTAGTGAAGGGTCATCTCTACCAGTTTTTTTTTTTTTTCCTCTGGGTTGAATGAATTTAATGAATCTTAACTTTTAAAAATTGATATATAATAGTTGTACATATTTTAGGGGTACATGTGATATTCTGATACCTGATTATAATGTGTAATGATCAAATCAGGGTCACTGAGATATCCAGCACCTCAAACATTTATCTTTTCTGCCTTTAGTCTTAAAGTTTTTCCACAAAGTTATTTGTTTAAGGCTGGGTATGGTGGCTCACACCTGTAATCCCAGCACTTTGGGAGGCCTAGGCAGGTGGATCACCTGAGGTCAGGAGTTCAAGATCAGCCTGGGCAACATGGTGAAACCCCATCTTTACTAAAAATACAAAAATTAGTCAGGTGTGGTGGCAGGCATCTGTACTCCCAGCTACTTGGGAGACTGAGACAGGAGAATCACTTGAACCCACAGCCTGGGTGACAGAGCAAGACTCCGTCTCAAAAAAAAAAAAAAAAAAAAAAAAAAAGAATAGCTACAGCCTGGAATAGCTTGAGACAGGCTGGGTATCTGGGTATCTGTCTTTCCATGAGGCCTCTGCATGTGGCTAGCTTGGCTTTTTCAGTATTCCAAGATGAAAGAAGTGAAGGTCACCAGTATCTTAAAGTCTGGGCCCAGAAACTGTCACAGAGCCAGCTATATCCTATTGATCAGAGCAGTCATAGAGCCTATCAGATGCAAGGGGAAGGGATATAGGTTTTTTTGTTTTTGTTTTTTTTAAAGTTTGAATTTTAAATTAGGGCCTTTGTCATCCAGGCTGGAGTGTAGTGGCGTGATCAGAGCTCACTGCAGCTTCAACTTCTTGAGCTCAAAGTTTTCCTTCTGCCTCGCCCTCCCAAGTAGCTGGAATTATAGGTACATGCCACCATGCCTGGTTAATTTTTTCTGTTTTTTTTTTTTTTTTTGTGGACACACAGTCTCACTTTGTTGCCTAGGTTGCTCTTGAACTCCTGGGCTCAAGCCATCCTCCTGCCTCAGCCTCCCAAAGTGCTGGGATTATACAGGCGTGAGCCAACGTGCCCAGGGCTGGCTCGCTTTTTTTTTCTTTTTCTTTCTTTCTTTCTTTCTCTTCCTTCCTTCCGTCCGTCCTTCCTTCCTTCCTTCCTTTCTTTCTTTCCTTCCTTCCTTCCTTTCCTTCTTTCTTCCTCTCCTTCCTTCCTTCCTTCCTTCCTTCCTTCCTTCCTTCCTTCCTTCCTTCCTTCCTTCCTTCTCTTCCTTCTTTCCTTCCTTCCTTCCTTTATTTCCTGCTTTCCTTCTTTCTTTCTTCCTTTCTTTCTCTCTTTCTTTCTTTTTTCCCAATCAGCCTACATCATGCTTTGAGGATACAGGTTTTGATGCATAGAAGCATCAGGACAACTTATGGCCATCTGTCCCTCCACTATGGGCTCTGCTGAAGCTAATGTCTAAAGTCACCTCTTAAAACATGGCTAAAAGTGTTCAAAACAGGAAGCAGGAGCCTACAAGATTATTAGAGAGGTCAGCAGATTTCCTTTTTCTTCTGGTGGTTGTTATTGCAATTTATAATCTCCTAATAGCTTTCCTAATAGCTGTCACCCACTGCGGGCCCCTCATAAACTTATCATCCACTGGACTCTTCACATCTTTATTTCATCAATTGTTATTAGGCTGCTGTTTCATATTTGTATAAATTCCTTTTTGAGTCGAAAGGCAGAATTTGATTTTTGTTAATAGAATTTTCATCCTGTTGGTTTAAGCTGGTTATTGTTTTGATAGCAGTTGCCTTTAGGATGTTTGAAGAATGTATTCATAGCTCAGATGGAGTTTGTGGCTTTGTTTGCTCTTGCCAATTCACTGCAGCAAGAGTAAACTTCCAAAAACTCAAATATGACTGTTGACCTCTGCATCAAACCCTTCAGAGGTCCAAGGTGTTGTCCTCAGCAAAAAAATCTGACTTTTATGCATAAATTATAGCCTCCTGACTATACTGTCATGTTCACTTTTTATTGTAGAGGGAGCAGCAACACGATTCCTTTTATAATTTTCTAATTGTCGATGTGATCGAAGACAATAAAAAATTAATCTTATATCGAGCAACCTTTCTAATTCTTTTTCTTTGTTCTAGCTGTTTTTCCACAAAATAGTCTGGAGTTTTTATGGGCACAATGCCATTGCCCATGAGTAATAAGTTACTTTTTTTTCCTATCTAACAGTTTTGCGTTTTATTTTTCATTGAGTTGTTTGCCCTTGAGTTCGTTATTGAATAGAAGCAGTGGTTGAACAACCTTGGCTTGTTTCTAATTTGAAAGGAAACACTTCTGACTTTTCATCATTAAGTATTCTGTTTGTTGTAGGTTTTTGTTTGAAGATATTGTTTATCAGATTAAAGCAGTGTCTTCCTTTTTCCTAGTTTGTTACTTTAGTTTTAATGCCTGAGTGGATATTGAATTTTAGAAGGTGGTTTATTTTTCCGAATTAATTGAAGATCATAATTCTTTTCTTTCTTTTAATTGGTAATATGGTAAATTGCAGTAATACATTTCTAGAGTTAAATCCACTCTTTATTCCTTTTTATTCCTGAGTAGTATTCCATTTATAGATTTGTCACAATTTGCTTATCCACTTATTTGTTTATGGACATTTGAATTGTTTGCAGTTTTTGGCTATTAAAAATAAACTGTAGGAACATTTACGTACACATCTTTCTGTGGACATATGTTTTCATTTTTCTTGGGTGAATGCTGAGGAGTAGAATGTCTGGATCATATGGTAGGTACGTGTTTAATGTGTTAAAAAAACTGTCAAACTATTTTCTCAAGTGGTTGTACTATTTTATATTTCTATCATAATATATGATAATTCCAGTTGCTCCACATCCTTGTCTTTCATTGGTATGGTTATCTTTTAGGTTTTAGCCATTGTTTTGTGTAATGATATCTCATTATGATATTAATTCACATTTTCCTAATGACTAATGCTGTTTTCCATCTTTTCATGTGCTTATCGGCTATTCGTATATCTTCTTTCGTAAAGTGTTTATTCAAAGTTTCTGCTCATTTTAAACATTGGACTGTCTTTTTTTTTCCTTAAAATTTTTTTTCTTTTTAAAGACCATCCATTTGGCTCAGAAGGTTATTTGTCTTCTTATTATCAAGTTGTAGCATTCTTTATATACATTCTGGTACAGGCTGCAAGTTCTTTATGTGTTTGGAATTTTTTTTCTAGTCTGTGACTTGCTTTTTTGTTCCTAAAAATAGTGTCCTGGCTGGGCATGGTGGCTCGTGCCTGTAATCCCAGCACTTTGGGAGGCCGGGGCGGGCAGATCATGAGGTCAAGAGATCGAGACCATCCTGGCCAATATGGTGAAACGCTGTCTCTACTGAAAATACAAAAATTAGCTGTGTGTGGTGGTGGGTGCCTATAGTCCCAGCTACTCAGGCAGCCGAGGCAGGAGAATCACTTGAACCCTGGAGGAGGCAGAGGCTGCAGTGAGCTGAGATCGCGCCACTGTACTCAAGCCTGGCAACAGAGTAAGACTCCATCTCAAAAAAAGAAAAGATGTCCTTTAAACCAAAATTGTTTAGTTTTGAAGTTCGATTTGTCATTTTTTTTTAATGCCTTATGTCTTTTGTGTCTTGCCTATCTAAAAACTTTGATCTATTCCAAGGTTGCTAAGATTGTCTCCTATTTTCTTCTAGAAGTTTTATAATGTAGATCTATGATCCATTTTGAATATTTGTGTATGGTGTGTGATAGCAGGTTAACACTGTTGGATTTAGTTTTTCAATTCTTTGTAAAAAATTATTTTTATACCGATGCTCTCAGATGAGTTGATCTTTTCTCTTTTTCATGCATTCTTTACTTGCTTCTTGGGCAAGGTTGTTGTAGCCTAATAAAACGAACTGGATAGTTTGCTGCCCTTTTCAATTCTCTGAAATAGTTTGCATGAGATTAAGATTATTTATTCCGTAACATTTAGAAAAATTTACCCTTTAAACAGCTTTGGCCTGGTGATTCTGTGTCTATATATAACAAGTGATTTAATCTTTTAAACGCTATAATTCTATTTATGTTTCCTATATCTTCTCGAGTCATTTTCAAGATGTAGTTTCGCAGGAAATTGCTCATTTACATCTGTTTTAATAGGTCAGGAGTTCGAGACCAGCCTGGCCAACATGATGAAACCCTGTCTCTATTAAAAATATAAAAAATTAGCTGGGCACAGTGGTGGGTGCCTGTGATTTCAGCTTACAGGCCTCAGGAGGCTGAGGCATGAGAATCGCTTGAACCAAAAGGCAGAGATTGCAGTGAGCCGAGATCACACCCAGGTGACAGAGTGAGACTCCATCTAAAAAAAAAAAAAAAAAAAACAAACCATACGAGCAATCTGCTTTAGATTTCTTTTTATTAATATGATGACTGCTACCAGTTGAGAGCTCATTTAGAATTACGACCAAATCTTATTTTTCACTGTAGTTTCTGGACAAACACCAAAACTGAGGCGTCAGATAAATTGGTGAAACTGGAATTCAGTCCAGCGGCACATCTGATCTGCTCTGCCTGCAAGATCTATCCAGGCACTTCTTACTGTCTCCTCTGCTATCCTATGACTCTAGACAATGCTTCATCATCTCTTGTCTGGACTTGTTTGAAGATACTATTTATCAGATTAAAGCAGTGTCTTTCTTTTTCCTAGTTTGTTACTTTAGTTTTAATGCCTGTGTGGATATTGAATTTTGGACAGTCTCTGGGTGTTCCTGTTATCACTCTTGCCCACTCCCACCCACCAATTTTCATCTATTTTTCACAAAACTCTCAGAAAAATCCTTTAAAAGCTTCCAATAGATCATGTCACTCCCCTGCTCAAAACTTTTAAATGCTTTTCCATCATACTTAGAATACATTACAAATGGAGTAGGAAGGTAGAATTGACCAAAGGCGTCTTCTTAATCCCAGAGCTTTCTGTATAGTATGCAGAAACTAACTCTTACAACTTCCCACGTAGGTACCAAAGGTTCCTCCCCTGTACTGTAACTCCATCCCACACCCAAATCCCTCCAGTATATTGGCTGAGAGCTACAGAATTTAGGGGAAGGTCTTTCTGCTCCTTGATAGAGATAAACATCTCCTTCAAAGGAACTAGTACCACGTGCCAAGACCTCTCAGGGCCACAATGCTAGAGACCTTCCTATCGTGGCTAATTCATTAGTTAAAAGCGATACCACAATGCCTTTGCTCACATAACTACAAATATATCCAAGTGACTAGAGGGATTATATTTTCATCTGATAATCTCTTTTTCTTTTCTAGTTATTCGGAAGATTGAATTGGTTATTTCATAGGAGTATTTTACAGTGCCAGTTCGATATATATTTATGTCTCTTTGGAATTATTTATTTTGCCTGATTTCACAAAGGATTTGGGGCAATTTACAAGATTGTTTACTATCACATGAAAATGTGCAAAAAGATATCAAGGCTATAGAAGATATAAATTATACTTGGAGATAAACCCAATTAGCTCCAACACAATTACTCAAGTTAAATGAACTTTTGGTTTCTGAGACTCCTAGGAAGCACATTCAAAGAGGAAGTAATGTCAGTTCAATTATTTACATAAATAAACAAACATAGCCGTTCCTTGGGAGAGGGAAATCTTTTGTTGGTAACTAGCATATCTTTTTTCAATTGCATGATTTCCCCTCCCTGTTAGGAAGAGGGTTGGATGATACCAAAACATCCTAAAGCAAAAGGATGGCTTCCTGTTAGGGGTTTTCCCTGCTGGCGGCATTGCTTAATGACAGCAACTCAGTTAAATGACTTTGGAGGCAACCAGGCAAAATGTTGCTTTCTGATGGTCCAGCTTAGTTCCGGGATATCATTTAGAATGTCCAGGATATAATGTAGAATATCCAGCATAAACTTTGATTTTCAGAAGAATGACATGATTCTTTACAAATAATGGTGGATTCCTAAACTCTGTCATACACCTACTGCCTTGAATAGCTGGGGATGAAGTCCATGAGCTGTGCATTTTTTTTTTTTTTTTTTTTTTTGAAATGGAGTCTCACTCTGTTGCACAGGCTGCAGTGCAGTGGCGCAATCTCGGCTCACTGCAACCTCTGCTTCCTGGATTCAAGTGATTCTCCTGCCTCAGCCTCCCAAGTAGCTGGGGTGACAGGTGCACACCACCACACCTGGATAATTTTTGTATTTTTAATAGAGACGGGGTTTCATCATATTGGTCAGGCTGGTCTCGAACTCCTGACCTCAGGTGATCCACCCACCTCAGCCTCCCAAAGTGCTGGGATTGTAGGTGTGAGCCACTGTGCCCAGCCATGAGCTGTGATTTTAGAATTTTCTTACTTTTAACAGATTTCTTGACATATAATTTATATTCCATTCAATAATCCATTGAAAGTGTGCATTTCAATGTTCTTTTTTTTTTTTTTTGTAATTTGTACACTTGTCCCATTTTCACTACAATGTAGGGAAAACTGCATTTTTCAAACTTTCATTTTGGGTTCAGGGGTATATGTGCAGGTTTGTTATGTAGGTAAACTGCACATCATGAGGGTTTGGTGAATAGATTATTTTGTCACCCAGGTAATAAGCATAGTAACCCGATAGATAGTTTTTGATCCTCTTCCTCCTCTCACCCTCCACCCTCAAGTAGGCCCTGGTATCTGTTGTTCCCCTTTGTGTCCATGTGTTCTCGTTGTGTAGCTACCACTTATAAGTGAGAGCATGTGGTATTTGGTTTTCTGTTCCTGTATTAGTTTGCTTAGGATAATGCCCTCCAGCTCAATCTATGTTGCTGCAGTGGTCAAGGTGTCATTCTTCTTGATGGCTGCATAGTATTCTACGGTGCATATGTACCACATTTTCTTTATCCAATCTACCAGTGATGGCCATTTAGGTTGATTTCATGTATTTGCTATTGTGAATAGTGCTGCAGTGAACATACGTGTGCACGTGTCTTTATAGTAGAGTGATTTTCTTATTTTATTATTTTTTTCTGGCCCTAATATCTGTGGGGAGCAGAAAAATTTATATTCCTTTGGGCACATACACAATAATGAGCTTGCTGGGTAGAATGGTCATTCTGTTTGAAGTTTTTTTTAGAAATTGCCACACTGCTTTTGACAATGGCTTAAACTAAATTCCAGCCCCATCAACAGTGTGTAAGCATTCCCTTTACTCTGCAACCTTGCCAGCGTCTGTTACTTTTTGACTTTTTAATAGTAGTAGTGAGATAGTAACTCGTTGTGGTTTTGATTTGCATTTCTCAAATGATTAGTGATGTTGGACATTTTTTCATATGAAAGCTGCATTTGTGTGTGTGTGTGAAAGCTGCATTTTTAACAGTGGGCTCTCGGTAGCGTGAGCTGGGCTGTCAAGTTGAGACACCTGGCTAGAAAGGATCAGGTGGATTACACGAGCCTCATCCATTTCAGTTTGAGACTTTAGTGTTGATAAATAGGTCTTTGGAAGTAGAAAGTTCACTCTTGTTTTGTAAAACCTCAGGAATGATATATTTAACATTGTTGCTTTCCATATCCTCAGGTGATGCATGAAGAGTCAATGATGCATGAACATCTGCTTTGACTGAGGTACAGATTTGAACTCTGCTCTCTGGGTCACTGGCTGTAAGACTGAGTCCTTCAGCTAGTTTGTGAGTCTTGGCAATTCTCCAGCATCCATATCTCGAAACAGGTTTCTTGTGTTACTTATAAGCACAATAGCTAGTTGTCTTAGAACTGAGGAATTGTGCTCCCAACAAAGCTCTGATTAATCATTACTGAAAATGGAGGACCTTATTTCAGTACTGAAAATAGATGTCTTTTATTTCTAGGCAGAAAATAGAAATTTTGGATGCATTTAAAAAGTGTGCATGTTAGGGAGAGATTGTGTGTGTGTAATAAAATGTTAAGGAATCTGCAATAGCAATACAAGGATTCAGGAAATATGAAGCATTAGAAATGACAAGCGATACTTATAAGGGTCTTCTCCAGCATTTCTCAAAATATATAAATCAGCATGTTCCTACATAAAATGTCAAGAATGGGTTTTGTGGTTAGATAACTCACAGACCCGTGAAAGGGTCATCTACCTTATTTCTGCAGGATGTTTCAGGGCCATTGTATGTTATGAATCTCTACTGGGGTCATGGATTTTCTAATGAAATTTACATTTTTTAATGTAGAATGTATTTGCAGGAGTCTGGATCTATTATTATTTTTCAGTCTCAATATCCAATTTATCTTATTTTAGTTGTGTAATAATTGAGTAAGTTAAAACTCAGAAAGATAAGTAGTTGCAAATGGTGACAGTGTTTAGAAACAGATTGTTTTGCTATGTCAAGATACTTACCAAACTCAGTAAAGAGGGGCAGTGGGACATTTTCGTTTAAATTGTCTATTTTTCGATCACTGCTGAATATGACCTATATGCTTTTAATTCAATTTTATTATTTTATTTTATTTTTGAGACAGAATTTTGCTCTGTTGCCCAGGCTGGAGTGCAGTGGCTCAATCTCAGCTCACTGTAACCTCTGCCTCCCAGCCTCAGGCTTCAGCCTCCCGAGTAGCTGGGTCTACAGGTGCGCACCACCACACCAGGCTAATTTTTTGTAGAGATGGGGTTTCACCATGTCGCGCAGGTTGGTTGCAAACTCCTGAGCTCAAGCAATTCTCCTGTCTCAGCCTTCCAAAGTGCTGGGATTATAGGCATGAGCCACTGTGCCGGGCTTGGACCTATATGCTTTTCCACCAGTGCTATCTAAAGTATGATCTGTGGACCAGCACTATTTGTTATGGTCTAGGTTAAGAAAAGAACAGAAATCAAAAATTAGTATTTAGAAACTTTTACAGTAATTTGTCAGTGCTGTGACATCCAAGCAAGTGATCAGTGGACTCTTCTTGTTCATTAACCTCTGGTCAGGTTGGGTGATGTCAGTCCACATGGTGGGTTACATGTAGTTCAGCCACTCACTCACTGTTACCATCTGCAATAGAACAGAAGTTAATAAACAAAAAAAGCAGACTTCTTTCTCTTTTCTCTCTTTTTTTTTCTGTAACCACAGATCATTTAAGAAACACTGCATTGAAGGACAATTAAGCTGTTGGTTATGTGTAATTTTTTATTTTTATTTTTATTTTTCGAGACGGAGTCTCGCTCTGTCTCTCAGGCTGGAGTGCAGTGGCGCCATCTTGGCTCACTGCAAGCTCCACCTCCCGGGTTCACGCCATTCTCCTGCCTCAGCCTCCTGAGTAGCTGGGACTACAGGCGCCCGCCACCACGCCTGGCTAGTTTTTCGTATTTTTAGTAGAGACGGGGTTTCACCATGTTAGTCAGGATGGTTTCGATCTCGATCTCCTGACCTCGTGATCCACCCGCCTTTAGTAGAGACGGGGTTTCACCATGTTAGTCAGGATGGTCTCAATCTCCTGGCCTCGTGATCCACCCGCCTCGGCCTCCCAAAGTGCTGGGATTACAGGCATGAGCCACTGCACCCGGCCGGTTATGTGTAATTATATACTCTCTCTCTCTCTCTCTCTCTCTCTCTCTCTATATATATATATATATGAATGAAAGGGATCAAGTTGTTGCTTTAAAATATATATATATTTTAAAGGAAGGGATCAGGTTGTTGCTATATCTATGACATTGTAAATATTACACCTCTGAAAAATCTTCTATACAACTGTTTGAAACTTGTCAATTTTCTAGAATCTTCCACCAGACAAAACCTAATTTTCTATTCTAGAGAGGGACAACTTCTTTTTTGCTGGGGATATTCTTCTCCTAGGATATCAGAGACACCATGGAGACTGGTCTACCTGCATTCAATTAGCTATTCACCCTCTCACCATGATTTAATATGGTCCATTGGCATTTTCTTGATTTATAAATTCTGTGAAAATAGAGCTCAATACCCATGGCTGCATAGAAATTCTGGAGCAGCTATGACGTACAGATTTTAGAATTTAGTGCTTTTCTTTTTCTGTCTCTTTCTGGCTAACACTTTCAGAACTAGCACTGTAATGATTCCTAGTAAGAACTCAGTACATGTTAAAAATTACTAAAATTATTCTCTGGTTCCTGTATGTGAAGAAAGACAATGCAAGCATTTTTATAAGGAGAATGGTGATACTGACTCCTTATGTGGTTATTTTAGAGGACCATCATAGATGATAATCAATTAGGAACTATTTGGTGGCTCAGATCTGATTATTAAAAATATACCTGAATGCTTTTGTGTTTTGCCTTACGCACTGATGCATTTTTGAATTTTAAGAAAACAAAAGCCTTTTACCTTCTTAATTTTCCTCTTTCTTACTCAGAAGCATCCTTTTTCTAACCATTTGTGTGACTGATATAAAACTTTATGCCTTGTATTCTAATTTTACTTTATTTCTTAATGCTATAGCTTGATCTTTCCATGTACATACAACATAAGTCCGTCTCATTCTTAGATGGCAATTGAGTTTTCTGTTGAATAGATGTACAGTTATGGGTTCTGTCACCCTTGCATTGGTGGACACTTACGTTTACTGGCTGACCTGATCGTGACTATACAGACTAGTCAAGTTGTAGAATATTAATGTAGATAAAATGTTTTACATTCACGCGAATTGCCGTGTGCTAAAGGGACTAAAGTAAACCAGTGTGGCCCTAAAGGAAAAAAAAAAGGCAGCAATTTCAAAGGTGTTTGAACAATACTAAAATAAAATTAATTAACTTCCCTTTAAACAAATTCTTTTAAGTTTTCATGGCAGTTTGTGCTTGTGAAAAATTCTTGGCATGTCGTCTACAGGGAAGACACTTACTCTCTGTGAACCCTAAAGATAGAAGGAAAAAGAGATAACTCCAAGTAGAAAGGAAAGGCTCTGTTAACACTGGACAGAGCAGAAAAATGTTTCAGTTGCATGATTTTCTGCTAAAAGGCCCCTTGAAGCAATCTGAAACTGCAATGTTAATTTCATAGTAAATTTTTTCTCACAGAATATTAACACATAGTCTGGATATGAGACAGTCTCTAGTTGGTTTCCAGTCACATTGCAGGTGCTCAAATATTTGTGGGATGAATGTGGCTGTGAGGTGAATGGATTGGCTGAGGACTTATGGTGAGTTCACCACTGCTTGGACCATCAGCTCCAAGCAGTGATCAGCAGCACACTGAGTCTTCCTGAAGGTCTGAAAAGTCACCCCAAAATTCAAATAAATCTCAAGATCTGGAGTTGGGAAACAAAAATTTTTTCAACCAGGCTCCAATGTCTTTGACAGGGAACACCCTTACTCTCTGTAAACCCTAAAGATAGGAGCGTTTTACTAGCCTGGCGGAAGTTGGGAGAGGTTCCTACTGTGGAAGAACCTTTCTGTGAAGCACACGTAGACACAATATAAGACTCTTACAAAGTTAAAGGATGATTATTAAAAACAAATGATACTCTTATAAATCATGTCAGTCCCCTATAGAGATAATTTAAAAGGTTGCCATGTTGCTTATTTATTTATTGAGACAAAGTCTTACTGTATCACCCAGGCTGGAGTGCAGTCGTGTGATCATGGCTCACTGGAGCCTCAGTCCCCCCAGGCTCAAGCGTTCCTCCCACCTCAGCCTCCCAAGTAGCTGGAACCACAGGCAGGCACTACCGTACCCAGCTAATTTTTAATTTTTTTGTAGAGGTGGGATCTTGCTATGTTGTCCAGGCTGGTGTTGAACTCCTAGGCTCAGTTGATCCTCCTGCCTTGGCCTCCCAAAGTACTGAGATTATAGGTGTGAGGCACCATGCCCAGCCACCATATGTTTTTAATTGGAGATAATACTTTTCAAGAAATCTGTGGCCATAGAATAGAGCTTCAAAGTTAGACGTACGCAGAGAAGAAAACCACAGACCCATAAACTCCCCCCAAAATTTGACTCTACCTCCTTCAAATTGATGTGGAAAGCTATGATTTGGTGTTGTGTGACAGATGATGATTTCCTGGAAACTGAAATTACAGCCATTGGAATAAACTAGTGTGATGCAATGGACCGAGCATTAGAAGATCTGGGTCTGGTTCTTGTTTCTGTTCTTTAATGACTTTTGTATCAAGAAACTTATCCTGACTAGGCTTCATCATCAGAAAGTTTGGAATAAAAATACCAGTTCTGCTTGTTTTGTAAGGTTCTTGCAAGGATGAAAAGAAACAAGTGAATATGAAAACATTTTCTAAACTGCTGTTATACAACTATAAAGTCTCATTACTTGCTGAGGATTACAATGTTCTCAAACTTTACCGTGTGGATAAGAATCATTTGTGGTGCTCGCTAAGAATGCAGTTTGGAGAACTTCTATTTCCAGCAATCCATGAGGCAACACAGCCAGAAAAACTCCCCCACTACACAACTCCTAGAAATGCTGGATAAAGTACAGCCAACATCGTTATAAATACGTAACTGAGTTTGTGATCAAGAAAGGAAAATTCCTGAGGTCAGAAACTGAGCTTACGATCAAGAAAGGAAAATTCCTAGGGTCAGAGACTGGAAGGGGGAGCAGTAACTTGAAGGCATAATTAGGTGCTAAAACCGCACTACCCTGAGGGACAATAACCTAGATTCCTGCATCTCAGGATAGAGGGGGACGGAAGAGAAAGTCTGAGACTCACTCACAGTGGAGAATGGGAATTGTGACCTCCCATTGCCCACTGGGAGTGCTCTTTTTCCTCATGAAAAAGGCAAGCTAAAAGAAAAATCTACCATTGGCAAAAGGAAGTGACAAGGAGATAACCCTCTTGGCCTGAGTTCCGAGCAGGGGTGGGAATGCACTCTTCCCTCTGGATTATTCCATAGGCTTGCCCTTCTGAGCCTTCATACCACTTGCACGATCCACAAAAACCTAAACTCTGAAACTAACTCTGAATTCCTGGGTTGGTGGAACCAAGGCAAGGAGGGCAGAAACCAGAGCATTTTTTCCCTGCAGGGATGCTGCCTCTCTGCCCAGGTGGCTCTGGGTTCCAGGTATCAAGCCCAATTTAATATTAGCTCCAGTTCCCAAACCCGTAAGACCCAGCAGAAATATAGATTCTCAAGGACTTAAGCCATTGGATCTAAGATATAGACTGTCAGCATGTTTAAAATGTTTGGAAAGTACAGATTCCTAGGTCCCACCTTAGTCTTAATAAATCAATAGCAGGGGTAGACCCCGGAATCTGCAATGAAAAAAAGCACCCCAAAGGAGTAAGAGGCAGAGAGCTCTCAGAGGACCCACTGGAGAACATAGTTTGCTAATTTCCCAAAATGTATTCAACCGTCTACTTGGAATACTAAAATTATTTATAATTGGTTCCACCTCTCCATCAGCGGGTTAAACAGACACCTACCGATGACAAATTTCCTTTTCTCTCTCTCGACTATTTAGACTTTAATGGTTTTCTCAACTGAGTTGAAAATCGGGAAGCCTGAATTTGTCTTTACTGGACTGAAAAACAAGCATGCAGAACAAAACAAAAACAATCCCCCCACACCACCACCAGAAAACAATGATAACTGAACCAACGCAGAGAATAAATCGAAATAACATCCTTTCCCCGCCTTCTGCCATCTGCTTCCCTGGCCTCCCTTGTGCATTGCCGCTGAATCTGGCTAGACTGGAGATTCCCGCCCGTCTTGTTATGACTTATGGAGGTTAAAATGGTGCATAATGGACCATTGAGGCAGATGGTAGCTTTCTTTACTGTTTATGTTCTTTCCATATTGAAAGCCTGTAGTTGCTCCAGATGCATTTTGCCCCTCAGAGGACAGGTGGGGAAGGGATCGAGGAAGGGTTAGATGAAGGTCTCAAGAGAGCAGCCACCAGGACATTTTAGTCCTGGTTTTCCATCTTCTCGTTCTTTGTTGCCTTTTTATCGATTGAACTCAACATGAGAGGGGTATGCTTTTGAAAGGCCTATGCAGGGAAGAGTTGTTTTTCGTATCTTTGAGCTGTTCAGCCATCTGTCCCAATTTCTTCCTGGTTTCCTGTTATTTTCATTCTGCCTTTTATAAAGATTAACATGCGGTGCAACCACATATTCTATTAAGCTTGTCTCCTCTCTACTTTATCTCATTAACTGCTTGATTACTGTGAATAAAAATAATCTTCCATTAAGTCACAACTTCAAACGTCTCAGAGACTTTAGATCAAGCAAACCTTCAACGGCTTAAAAAAATTGCTTTAAATCCAAGAGGTTCACTTCAAAGGAAAACCTATGGGTGTTCTCAGCCCAACTGACAGGTAAATAGTCATTTGTAACTAAAGATATGCAAGTGAGAAAACACGGCTTACTCTGGAGTTGGTAGTTGCTGTTAACTTCTTCTCCAGTTGGGGCCAATTAGAGCTGACCCTAGGATGGGGCTGGCTTGATCACACAATGGCCTATATGTGGAGTTGGGGTAGTATCAGTAGGCAAATCTGCAGTTCTCTGTTCTAGTCACAATTTATTTTTCTATTTACAAAGTTAATTTAAAAAATAAAAGGTGTGTAGAATATCACCCCAACCACAGATAGCCACTGTTAACGTTTTGTTAATAGTCCTTAAGTTCTTAAATTTGTGTGTGTGTATAAAACACACATGCGTACATTTATAAAAGTAGCATACAGTTCATATGCTTTTGTAGTCATCTTCATACTTTCTTTGTCAACGTACACAGGTGGTCAAAGGATAAAATAGCTTTTGTGTGTGTTGATCGTTTTACCTAGGCTGCCCTTCTTTTACTCTTAGGAGACTTTTCTGATCTCCCTGATTTGTCTGTTTCCCATTGGAAGCTCTCATTGCTTAGTGGGTTTCTCCTTCTGGGCACTAATAACAGTTGTAACTTTTTATTTCTGTGTGATTTCTGATTGTCTCTTTCTAGAGACTACCCTGTGAGCTACATATGGATAGGGACTAAGTATTCCCAAGGCCTAGCACAGTGCCTGACACACAGTAGGTTAAACTTTGGTTTGGATGAATGAATGATGAGTTTTCAGATCTACAAGTTATTCCACTGCATGCATAAAAGATTGCTTGTCCAGCTATAGTTTAACTTTGATGTTGCTTATTGGCTGTTATAAATGGGAAATAAGAAACTTTGTGTAAAACAACTTTGCCTACATCCTTAGTTATTTAGAAATATTTCTAGGAGTTGAATTCATAGACTAGAGGGTAGAGCACACTTTATTGCGTTAGATATGTATTGCTAAGTTGTCTCCCACAAAGGTACTAATTATTAGCAGTCTCTGGTAGTAGTTCAGGGTGCATGTTTCCCTGCATCCTTGCCAAAATGGTCATATTTAAAAATTTTTTTTCTGTCAGTTCATATGTTTTTCTTTCTGCAGATTGGCTATTCCTAATTGTTATTTATTTATTTTTACCTGGACATCTATCTTTTTGTATTTATAACAAATCTGCAAATTAAGATTTTTGGTCATGTAACACATATATTTCTGCTGTTCACAGACTTAAAATCTTTTTATGCATTAATTGATATATGGGTGTGTGTTCGCACAGATGCAAAACCCTCCATCTCTTTCCTTTATTGTTTTTTGTCTTTTATACTTATACAGCTTTTTCCACAGTAAGATTACAGAAGTAATAGCTCAGAAAATAACCTAAGGGTGTATATGCGAGTATACAGGTAGAAAACACTGGATTAATCTCTAAGTGATGCTGGTGAATTGATCAGTTTTACAGAGGGGAGAAAGTTATTGTCATCTAACACCTTACATCACAATATGTTCCAGATGGATTTAAAACAAATTTTAAAAAGTATAAAAGAATGGAAAGAAAATCTTGGTGAATATATGGTTTCACTTATCTTTCTTTACTGAATACTCAAATTTCAGAGTCTAAGAATTACTTATTTTTTTTCTTTATTTTAGAGGCAAGGTCTTACTTCGTCACCCAGGCTGGAGGGCAGTAGCACTATCATAGCTTACTGCGTTCTGGAACTCCTAGGCTCAATGGAGCCTCCTGCTTCAGTCTGCTGAGTAGCTAGGACTACAGGCCTGCACCATTGCACCTGGCTAATTGTTTTTTTTTACACTTAATTTTTGCAGACATAGTAGTTTCCTTATGTGGCCCAGGCTGAGCTTGAACTCCTGGTCTCAAGAGATTCTCCAGCCTCAGCCACTCTAGTGGCTAGGATTATAGGTGAGAGCCACTGTGTCTGGCAAGAACTACTTTAGATTAAAAAAAAATTTCTTATTGTAAGAGTCTGGTAGGCCCTGGTGTGGTGCTTCACGCATGTAATCCCAACACTTTGGGAGGCCGAGATAGAGGGATTGCTTGAGCTCAGGAGTTTGAGACTAGCCTGGGGAACGTGGTGAAACTCTGTCTCTACTAAAAGCAAAAAAATTAGCCAGGCATGGTGGTGGGCACCTGTAATCCCAGCTACCTGGGAGGCTGAGGCAGGAGAATCGTTTGAGCCCAGGAAGCAGAGATTGCAGTGAGCCAAGATCACATCACTGCACTCCTGCCTGGGCAACAGAGCAAGACTCTGTCTCAAAAAAAAAAAAAAAAAAAAAAGTTTTTGTTAGAAATTTTGATCAGAAATTTCCCAAGTAGTTCCGTGTTGAGAGGGAGATTTTAACTCCAGAACTCTGAATTTCAAGTTATCTTTTTCTGAACCCCATAATGATGCTTCCCCTACTTAAATTAAGCTGGGGCAAGTAAGTAGTATGGCGAAAGGGAACAGACACAAGACTTGGGAGCTGGAAGATGTAGTGTCTAGTCCAGGCTTCATTGCATTACTCATTACATATTTTCAGTTAGGTCATCTTGGGAAGACTTTCTCTTAGATATTTTCCTTATCTGTAAAATGGACTAACAAAAATGTCTGCACGGTTTACTTCACAGAATTGTTGGAAGACCAAATCAGATAGTTTAAATAAATTGTATTCATTACTGAAGAGTGGTGTGTTCATAAGAATAGCTCAATCTTCTTTATATTGTGCTATTTATGTTCCTGTCTATCTCTCCTACAGAACCATTTTTAAGAGTAGTTTTTTTCTCCCCTGCACTCTGAAAATGCTTAGCATAAGGGCTTTGCTGAGTAGGTTATATTTTGCGACGACTAAGAGCTCTGACTCTGAAGTCCTAATGAGTTTTGCTTGAACCCAGATCCTGTCATTCGTGTTGGTGTGACCTTGGGAAAATTGTTTAAGTTTCGGTTTTCCCATCTTTGAAAGAGGAAATAATAGGATCCATCTTGGTAAGTCAGGAAGCTTGGGTTATGTGAATAATCCATATCAAGGCTGTGGAAATAGAAATGATAGTGTAGTAGTTAATGTATCTATATCTGTCTCTATAATCTGTATAAACATACTCTGCAGGAGTGCTTGGTGAAAATATGATCCAGGGACTCAAATTATGATCTTGTTTTCCCCTTTCGATGTGTTTTTCTCTTAGTCTCTATTTTGCAAACAGGATTTGTCCACTTAGTAGAGAAAATGATGTTTCAGCCCTTGCTTGACATATCAAGTTCTCTAACTCAGGATTTAAACGATTTACCAATGTAAAAAAAATTGTGCTGAACTAGTCTACTTGATTCTACTTGGTCATATTCTCACCCTGGATCAATTTCATGGTCTGATGAATGAGGTGCTTTTATTATTTAGACCTGGTCTTCTTGCCCACTCTACTGGTGGTGGCCATAGGGTACTAGAACTGGCAGTCCCACCACTATCATATGATTAGAGAGTGGGACGAGGAGTCTTCCAATGGGATGTGGTGGTACTATAGGCTGTGTTAACAGCTGCAAACAGCCAGTCTGCTAATTTTCTTATAGGACTGTTGTGAGAATTCAGTGATAGAACTTTTTTGTATCCTGGTCTGGAATATAGCAATTTCTTACTAATGTGATTATTTATTGGAAGGATGTTTTTGTCTAGGCATCTTGCAGAAAGTAGTCTCTTTGCAAATCGTTTAAGCCTCTGAATGAGTTTATTCCAAACATGTAAGAACGAGTTTTAAGAGGTCATATGGTAAGAGATAAAAGGCAAGGGAGCCATCCTTACTCTTCTAGGAATTAGGCTAGAAAAGGGCACTGGGGGTTGGAAAAGGAAGTCTATCTTTTCCAACTTGGGATGCCTCATATTAAGTGTTTACTTTTGGCGGCAGGCATAGGAGTATCCAGCCTTGGATTTTCTGCTGCCATTCCTGACCTCACTTCAGAGTCAGAAGGTCAGTCTGAAACGGGATCAAAGTGACAGAAGACACTGGCTCCTCCCTGTTTTCTTTCCTTCCTTTTGGTCAGGTTAAGACCCCTAGATTTTTGTCCTTTTGTCTCTCCAGGCTTGGATTTTTCTTAGTTTTGACCTTTTCTTGTAGTCTGACTCAGATCGTGTTAAGCTGGAGCCCAACGTTAATACTTAATGGAGAAATGTAATTTAGTTCAGCCTCTTTGTATGTGGTGCATTGTTGAGACTAAAAAAACTAAAAAAAAAAAAAATAAATAAATAAAAAAAAAGAAAAGAGAAAGAAACCCAGGTTGAACCTTTTGACTTGGAACCATGGAAACACTGTTCTTGTTTAAGCACCATCAACTTAAAGTTGAGACTTCCAACTGGCATCCATCATCACAGCAAGCAGGCAAAGCTATTGAAATAAACCCAATTACTTTTTTCTTAAAGACAGACATCAGGAGACATAACAAATCATGTGCAACAGGATATATTTTTGTGGTAATTTTCTTTAATTATAAACAACATTTTGATATACTTGTCTCTAAAGCATCTATGAGAAAGAGTACAAGTGAATAAATAGTTTCTGCATTTTATGATGCGATTTTAATCCCTTTACCTTGGCTGCTTAAGGATGACGGCTTAATCTGATATTCCTGAAAATAAGAAATATCTGTATTTCCGTGATCACTGAAAGTTCACATTGGATTCTAAACTCAGATGGAACTGACCTGAGGCTTATCAGAGCTGAAGCAAAGGAAGCGCATGAGAACAGAGAAGGTTTAATCAGAAAGAAAATTCTGCTTAAGAAATGGTCTTTGCCCCACCAAAGTCTTTTGAGTTTAGGAGGAAGGAGGACAGGGGATGAGAAACAGAAATAAGGACCATTTCAAATGTTATTTTAAAAATAGCACCCCCTTCACAACTTCTCTTTCCAGTTAGGTTCAATAAAAAGTAATCCTGCACGTTCCTCGACATCTCCTGTTTACGTTCTCGAAGCAGGTGGACTAATGGAGACATCCTCCTCCACTGGATAATAATGCCCAGCAAATAACATTGCGTGCTTTATTTGCTATGCTTTTTGCAGCTGACTTGCTTTCCCCTGGCTCTGTAACTTAGCTTCTTTATTTATGGATGTCATTTTTATCTCCTCTTTTCCTAATGGGGATGTTTGGAGAACGGAGGGAACAGTTGTGAAAACAACTCCGTAGGGCAAATAACCAAGCCTGTGGCAGTGCAGTGCTATCCTGAACTCACAACCCCATTTTGGAGTTGATGTGCTCCTGGGGCCGAAGGACATGTCCATCACCCTGTTCTGATCCTATTCGGGGCAGACAGATGTGGGCACAGAAGCTGTTGCTATTGGAGGATTTTTCTGCTCAAGCAGAATGATGCACTGTAGCTGAAACTTTAATTTTAGCAAGAAAGATGATGGTTACTGCTCTAATGCCTCTGATTAAGGTCAGCAGCAACACTGCTTGGGAACAATTAAGATTGCTTTAAAAAATCAATTTTTTTCTATCTTGAAAGTTGGGGGATGCCAGAAGGAAATGTGTTATGTCTGTACAGATGGTATCAGGTATCTATTGCTGTGTGGCACACCATCCTAAAACACAGCGACTGAAAACAACAACCGCTTATGTACTCACACTTTTGCAATTTGGGCAGGGCTCACCTGGGAGGCCCATTTCTGCTCCAGGTGGTATGTGTTTGTGGTCAGCTGGCTGGTTCTGGTGGTCTCAGAAATTGGGACTGTCAGCCAGGATAGCTTAGTTCTTTCCCTCATGGTTCCCCAGCAGGATAGTCTGGGATTCTTAGATGGCATTTGCAGCTCTCCAACTGTGTAAAACTCAACCCCCTTGCCTTGACCATCTTGTGAACTTCTAGGGGATGTGTCACAAATGTGCTCAGATAAGACTCTTCTGTTGAAACTGTGCTGCTCTGCCTGTGGTTGCAATTCCTGCCCGCCCCTGCCTGTCTCCCAGCATGGCAGAGTTGCCATTGCAGCTGTCTCTTGCTCCTGCTGCAACAGAGTTGTTGCACGTGTTTCCAAAGCAGTGTGGCTCTCTGGGGCGAGGTGGGAGCATTGCTCCTCTCTCCTTTGGACCGTGCTGCGTTGGAAGGGGGCCCCAGGACTGCTTGTGTCCTCGTTTTTTTTTTTTTACCTTTCTCCACCCTTTATTGTTCTCCATCCATTTCAGACATGAGTCCTGCAGAGGCTTGGCTGGAATTGAATGGATTTGACAGAAGGCGCCATACTGAACTTAATCCAATGACATTTTATTCAGTTGAGCCCATCATGCCACATTGTCTCTATTTTTAGGGTGAATTCTCCCAAGAATCCTGATTTGCTAGACAGGCCTAGATATAACTGATCCTCATTTAGCTCTTCAGCCAGGACCCCTCCTTCCCTCATCATCCCTCTCTTGAACCAGCACTGTTATCAAGCAAAGTTTTTCGCATTTCGAAGGTGAAGAAACTAAGTTAAGGAAATGGGAAATTGAACTTCTTGATCTAGGCAGTGGCTGCAGGTTAGTGAGATTCCAGGGCTCTTATTTAGTCCATCCCTCTGTTGGCTAATCCTCCTTATCCTAAGGAATCAAAGATATCCTGTGGGGGTAGCAACGAGAGACTCCATATGGCGTTCTGCTCTTTCTCACCCTTTTTAATTTGGCTCATTGTTCAATCTTAATTTGCAATTGTCACAGCTGCGGTTACATTTCTGACGTTCCACAACTCCAAAAACCCTTGAATCCGAACCCTTGGCGGTTTTAATTTTATTTTTGTTGAGAAAGGTTATGTTGTCACAATGGATAAAGCTAGCACTTCAGCAAGGGAAAACATTTTTTGGGGGGGGGGGAATATAATTCTAGTTTAGTATTAAGCCTTAGAATGGGCTGCAACTGTGGAACCTCAAGTGCAGGGGAGTTGACAACTCAGCCATAATCAAGCTAACTGAATTGGACAGAGCAATGTGAGACATAATTAGCAATTCCGTTCAGCGAGCTGTCTCCTGAAAAACTTAAAATACCTTCCGTGCCTCATGCATATTCAGTGCCTCATTTGCTATTGTTTTTATCCAACAGGTTGAAATTCAAAAGGGAAAAATTCTGAGTTGTCTGTCTCACTTTCATCCTCCACATTCTCCTCTCTTTTCAGCAACCCCCTCCCTCAAACCAGTCCCATTTCAGTACAGCAGGTCACTCCAATGCTAACTGCACATTGGCAAATACAAAATATTCTGAGCACAGTGTTTTTTCTCTTGTTTGTATCTTTTTCAATGCTTCTACTCATTTAGATAAACAGAGCAGGTATGTTTGCCCTGGGGAATTATAGCCACTTGACTGTGTGATCAGGCTTCTGAAGGCCCATTGTTAGAGTCAGGAATCCTTTCCTTCACATGATTGCTGGGTCTTGAGTAGGTTTGTGATGAACTGGAGACTGATTGATGATCCCAGGCTTTTCCTCCTGATCTCTGTTCACCATGATGGATTCGCTTTCTCTCTTCTTGATGTTTCAGGCAAGTTGGGCGTTTGTCTGTAGATGTGCAGTGAAATCTCAGAGGCAATGAGAGGGGAGGAAAAAAAATCAAATACATTACCATGTCTTCATTGCATCCCCTGGTTAGCTGAGCCTAGAAGTTCTACATAAGAAGCCTGTCTGCTCGGTACCCAAAATGTGGTGGGTGTGACCACTCTGGAAGGACTTTCTAGGAATTACTAGTTGTTTGGAGAGGCAGTGCAGTACAGTGAAAGGCAAGAGTGAGTTGGAACTGGTGTCAAATCCTAGTTTTGTGCTTACTAGCTGTGTGATAACTGTCTTAGACTGAGCTGCTATCATAAATTACTACAGACTGGGTGGCTTAAACAAAAGAAATTTATTTCTTATGGTTCTAGAGGCTGGCAAGTTCCAGATCAAGGTGCAGGTAGATCTGGTGTCTCATGAGGACCTGCTTCCTGGTTTGCAGATGGTCATCTTTTCATTGTGTCCTCATGCGGTACAGAGCAGAGAGAGAGGGAGCAAGCTCTAGTGTTTCTTCTTCTAAGGGCAATAATCCCATTCATGAGGGTTCTACCCTCACGACCTAATTATCTTCCAAAGTCTCCACCTCCTAATACTATCACATTGAAGGGTAAGAGTTCAACATAGGAATTTTAAGGAGACATAAACCTTTAGTCTGTAACATTCACCAAATAAAACTTGACCTCCCTGATCATCAAGTCCTTCATCTGTAAAACGGAAATGATAACACCACCATGTGTGGATATTATTGAGGCTTAAATAAGATAATGTATAGGGAAAACCTAGCTGAGTGGCTGGCACGTCATTGGTGCTCTACAATCATACTCTTCCTTTTTAAAATTCCTCAGCTTCCTCATCTTAGCCTTCCTTTTCCTTTTGTTTCTTTTTAAAATTATATTTTGCAATATTATTTTAGGAAATATAAAATATGCTAAAATTTCACAAAATTACTCAGTACTTTCAGTCTCTTTTCCTACAAACCTCCTTTTCAAAAGACACATTCTAGTAATTAGTAAATGCTGATTTAAGTTGTATCCTCCTTCCCTTTTCCTGTTAATGTCTGCTAGAGGCGACTGGCCAAAGGCATAACGTTGAGTTAAATGAGAAATTAAATATTTTTTCTCATCCTAAATTCCTGGAAGCGTCACCATATTTCCTCACTTCAAAATAGCCTCCCTCAGACTTTAGCTTTTCCATTTAGGGAGCATTAGGATAAGAAAAAAATTATGTTAAAAATTTCAGTTTGCTGACTTAACTTGGATGCCAAAGGTTTGATTTTTGCATGTTTTTAAAAAATGGAAAGTAAGATGTTAAGGCATACTCAGACTCGTAAATATTTCAGAGGAAGCATATACTCTAAATGAATTCCTGTATCCAATATGATGATAGTTATGCTAGAGACTTTCAAGAGGAAATAATAGAAGGAGAAGGGTCTCTAATATTATAGATTAGAGGAGGAGAGTTAGGAACTTGGTCCTTTTCAACGTTGAATTTGCTATAGTACATTGACAACTGAATGAGTTCACAAGACAAGAAACGAATGCAAGGACTGAATTAAGTAGGAGAATTCCACCCCTGACTCCCTCCTGAAAGTCAATAGATCTTATTATATGTATCATACCATTTGGCAGGTTATTTAGCACTTCATTGATTAGCATCACACACTGTGCTCTAATTGTTTCCCAAGTAAAAGTCTTGCTTCTTTCAAAATATTGTAAAATACTTGAAAGAAAAGGTCATATCACATACTTATTTTATGTGGCTTCCCACAGGTCCTAGCCCATCCTACACATGCATTAAGCAAAAAAGAAATTCTTGCAAATTGGAGACAAAATGAGAAAAAGTGATCTATGAAACTTCCTTCTATTTACAATTTCCATTCATGTTTATGAATGAGCCAAGACTGTGACCCACCATGCTCACAAATAGAAAGGGATGTACAGGAGGTTAGAAGAGATGAAGGCCAGAAGAAAAGCCTTTGAAATGAATATGTTGAACTCCATCAATGGAAGGAGATGGAGTATGGGGTGACGATGGAGAGATAGGGAAAGGTGGAAGAGAATCGGTGGTTGCTCAGCTTCCATGGAGAGAGTTAAGACTATAATCAAGTTCCAAAACAGTTTCTATTTCCTACGGGTGGGGAACAGGATAGGGAATGTTCTAGAAATCATGACTCCCTTGATGGAACAACCTTAGTTAGGTCTTCTGGATACCCTCCTGCGCCTCTCTTGCAGGAACTTGACCAGCAGTTCCTAGTGGAGAATTGAGGAAGCCAGCACTGTGAAGAATGGGGACAAAATAGCATCTGGATGTTTGAAGCTTAGGGCTTGCACACTATTAGCAGTGAAAAATACCATCCTTTGCCTCCTTGCGCAGAAATCCCTAGAGTTTTGAAAGTAATTAATCTGGTGTTTTTACTTTAACCCCAGCAGAAGTCTAAATCCTGAAAAGTCTCTGCAAAAAGTATATTTTGTTGACAGATTATTGTGTAGGGTATAACCTCCCACAAAAATCTGGTCTAAATCCACCAGAATGGCTACAGTGAATGATACTGTATCAAAGTCGTGGCTGTATTTGCTGCATTGCCTTCGATTTTTTTGCTTCCTTCTCTCTCACACTTTTTTTTTAAAGCAGCAAGTCTATTGAGAAATCTTATTAAAAATCACAAACTGAACAGCACGCTTTTTTTTTTTTGCGAGCCAGAAACAGATTTTAAATGACAAAAAAAACTCCTTTAATCTTTTTGTAACATCTTGACAGTTGTGCCAGAAGATGTCTGCTTCTGCCTTCAAAATATAATTGCTTTTGGTCTGAAATAATTCATTTCCCACTCTTTTTCCTCTTCTAGAAAACCTTGCCCTTTCAGCTGGATATTTTTCCTTAATTTTGTGGCTACTTTTTTTGGAGGGCAATGGGAAGGGTTGGGGAGCCAGGAGGCTGAGGAGACCAGAATGAATGTTATAGCACACACATCTTGTGAAAGTATAATGTAGAATAAAGAGAGGATCCGTGAGCCAAGGAATGAAAACCTAACACATTTTGTCATAAAAATGAGGTTAACCATCACAGTTTTTGAATATCAGTGTCATCAAAGGTATTTGACCTTTTAAAATCCATCAGAGCATGTTTCTATTTGTTTTGTTTTCAATAACTCAAGTACTCAAGTATGATAGTTGAAACCTTTTTTAGAAGCCAGTATCTTAAAGATCCCAAATCTTGCGTGTTCTCCAAAGAATTATTTTAAAAACATTGGAATAAAAGCTTCATCAGATTTCCATAAAATCTGCATTTGTGGATTCTTTAGCACAGAACACTTCTGATCTATAGTACACCCTTTATGGGAACTAGAAATAGGTGATCTCAGCAATAGGGAGAACTTTGTGTGATAGGGAGTTTAAGCGTTCGTGAGAATCCACAGCTGCAAAGTAGCACAGTACATCCTTCTAACCTCTAGGCTCAAGTCTTGAATCCTGAAGAATAGAAAAGGAAAGATATGACAGGAAAAAAGAGGATGTGAAGGAGAGACAGGTTGATCACGGTGCAATGCATGATGTACAGATCATATGGGCTTCTTGTAGTGCAGTGTACATATTCCCCACCTATTTCTGTAATTTTCCCAAACCAGTTCTGTGAAGGTAAGTGTAGTGAACTCTTTTATGGTGCAGTTTTATGAATGATTTTGGTTTGTTTGCATCCATCATCATTAGAGCCATAAGAGGACCATGACAATGCATGTTGGTGGTGGTGGTGGTGGTCGGATAGGGGGCTGGAGAGGGATGATGGAATGTGCTGGATGTGAATGGAGATTTGTCTAGTAGAACTTCTTCTTTCCTTTTCTAACTGCTTGAGAAAATAGGAAATGCATGAATAGAAAGAGGAAAAAGGGGATCTCAAGCCTCTGTTGCAGTACTTGTTGGAAACTGGATTAGGCACACTGTTGCTAATCTAGTTTCCAACAAGTACTGTGACAGAGGTTTGAGATTCCTACTTTCCCTGGATGCTACTTAGTTATTGAGGCCCAGAATGGAAATAGGGCATTTCTTTGCAGGCAGGAACCTGAGGTGCATTTGGAGAAGCAAGGTTTCTTCTTTTTAAGGGAAAGAGAGGATAAAAATTAATATGCATTGAGTACTTACTATGAGCCAGGCATAGTGCTTGATGCTCCCCGTAGCATGTGGCTGGGCCTCTGTCCCAGTCCTCAGGAAGGCCAGATCTGGAGAATCAATTATCTTAAGAGCAAATCCAAAGTTTATATTATATATTTGTATGGTGTCTTAGGAGTTTCCCAATGGATGAGAACAAAAATTCAAATTTTGCTGGCTGGGTCTCAGACCCAGAAGTAAAACAAATTTCTTTTTCTTTTGGGTTTTCTTTCCTTAGGTCACATCCTTGATAGGCATCACAACCATTACTCATTGCCTAGGGGTAGACTTTTTGTTTCTCTCTCCTTAATTCAGGACCTGAGATGTCTTTTTCATTTCTTCTAAGTTGTTATTTAATGTTATCTGTCCTTCTTGGAATATGGGGTCTGTTTAGTCTTCATAGTCCCATTTCCAGGACTCTCATGACACTATGTTATTTCTTTTTCTCTTTCTTTCTTCCTTCCTTCCTTCCTTCATTTCTTTCTTTCTCTCTCTCTCTCTCTTTCTTTCTTTCTTTCTCTCTCTCTCTCTCTTTCTTTCTTTCTTTCTTTCTTTCTTTCTTTCTTTCTTTCTTTCTTTCTTTCTTTCTTTCTTTCTTTCTTTCTTTCTTTCCTC
>NW_012099765.1:345367-388913 GCF_000951045.1 Mandrillus leucophaeus
CTCTCTTTCTTTCTTTCTTTCTTTCTTTCTTTCTTTCTTTCTTTCTTTCTTTCTTTCTTTCTTTCTTTCTTTCTTTCTTTCTTTCTTTCCTCCTTCCTTCCTTCCTTCCTTCCTTCCTCTTCTTCTTCTTCTTCCTCTTCCTCTTCCTCTTCTTCTTCTTATTTTTTTAATTGAGACAGCATCTTGCTCTGTCACCCAGGCTGCAGTGCAGTGGTGCAATCTGAGCTCACTGCAGCCTCGACCTCCCGGGTTCAAGGCATCCTGTCAATGTTATTTCTAATTCCATTCTTCCTTCTTAGGAGCATGTCTCAGATCTATTCCAGTCTTCTAGGATTCAAGCAGTTTTGTGAAAAACTAATGATCTTTTATTATTGTTATTAAGGGGTCTGGTGTTCCTGGGGGATCAGTTTCCTCTTAACACCAGAGACCATCTTATTTTATCCTCATAATAGCTTTGTGGCTAGGCACAGCGGCTTATGCATATAATCCCAGCACTTTGGAAGGCCAAGAGGGGAGGATCGCTTGAGGCCAGGATAACAGTGAGAGCCTGGGTAACATAGTGAGACCCTGTCCTACAAAAACAACATAGTGAGACCCTGTCTCTACAAAAATAAAAAATCAAAAATAGGCTGGGCATGGTGGGGCATGCCTATAGTCCTAGTTACCCAGGTGGCTGAGGTGGGGGGATCATTTGAGCCCAGGAGTTTGAGGCGGAAGTGAGCTTTGATAGCACCACTGCATTCCATCCTGAATAACAGAGCAAGATCCTATCTCAAAAAAAAAAAAAACCAAAAAAAACAACAAAAAAAAAAACCGGTTTGCAAGTAGGTAGTCACATCTTTATTTTACAAATGAGGAAACTAAGATCCAGAAAGCTAGATAACTTGCTTAAATCACATCATTCATAAATGGTAGAGCCAGAAGTTAAACGCTGATATGTTCAAGTCTGATAGATATGTCTATGTTTCTGCTACACAAGATCTCTTAAAGACTAACATTCATTGAATGCCTACTAATGGGTCCAGTACTATGCCAAGGCTTCTGTGCTGAGAAATTCTAAAAGGGAGTTGGCATAAAAGTTGAAGACGATTGGCTTCCTGAAATACTATGATAAGAGTGATTCTGTGGTCCTATCTACACTCAAGAGGGAAGGATGCTGGGATTGATTATTAATGTCTGTTATGGGAACATGATAGGGTGGTTTCGCCAGTTTTTCATAGTAGGGAACTATGACTTACAGAGTTACCCAATAACAGAGGCAGAATGACATGGTATTTAAAAGCTAGATTTTGGATGTCTACAGACCTGATTCAAGTCCTGAATCCACGGTATACTTAACTGTGGTGTACTCAAACTGAGTCTCTGTTATTTCTTTCTATAAATGAGGATGATAATAGTATCTACTTCACAGTTATTGTGAAACTTAAATGAGACAATATACTTAAAAGCACATGATTCAATGCTTGGCATATTCGGTCTTCAGGAAACGTTACCTATTAGAAATAAAAGTCATGAGAATGGAAGCTTACCCTGATAGACCATTTACTATTTTTTATTTTTCTTTCTCTAATCTTAGAGTGGTTAACTCTCTAAGAATATCTAGTTGACATATTTTTCACAGTGACATAAAATACTAATTATTTTCTCATTTGTTTCCCTGACAGGTTTCTCTTCACTTCCTTAAGGTTAGAAGTTCTAATTTGGCTAATTGATTTAGTTAATAATGAGCACCAAATTCTGTATAGGAGATCGGCAAGAAGGGTTCTGTAAAACTACTGATAAAGGTGTGATGCATTAAAAACATCAGAATGAGTATAATAATTTTAAGGGGCTGTGGTGGGATGCAGGAGTAGAGAAAATCCTAATATCTGTGTTTTGAATAAAGATGGTATTTCTTTTGAACAATTTCTCTGTCTATGTTGCAGTCTTGTGAGATAAGAGGAATATGAAGGGGATTCGGGAGGGGCTGAATCTGAGAAGTGTAGCCACAAACCACTGTTTCTTGTCCCAGTTCCATTAGCACCATACAGTCAAGTGCTTTGGTACTGTGAGTGTACTTCGGTAGCTTGTAATTGCCCTGTGCTTCAGTCAAGAGATGGGTAATTGCTCCTATGGGCCATGGATTTCCTGCTAGCAGCATCTGATTGAAACAAGCCATTTATTGTGGTTAAAAACCCCAGACTTGCTGCAGTGTTTACAGATAAACCTTCTGTGCGACAGTCATTTATTCTACCCAGCCATCCATATATCAAAAATATTACACACTACCCCCTCCTTTTTTCTTGAAGACAGATTAACTGTTCTTTTCAGTTTGATTAAATTTTAGTATGTAGTGTTGATGTGCCAACTTTTTTATCTTGTAGCTTATGTTTTAAATAAAGTTGCATTTCTTTGGACTTAAGTTGTATTCTATTTTGGGGGCAGTTGTTAATAGCCACACTCCACACTACTGTAGTTGTAGTCAGGTACTTCTGCAAAGTTGTCTTTTCTTTTTTCTGTTCCTCCAGTAAGACAAATACAGATATTATAATACTCATGTGTCTGTTGATGCCCTCATGACTTGGAACGTAGCAAAGGTAAGCCATTTATTCCTTAGCAATTATGAGCCTTTAGGTTTCTGGTAAGACGAAAGAGAACTGTGTGTTTTCTAATTTTAATGACACCTGCATTTGCAATGTATACAATCTATGATCCTCCATGATAACATAAGGTAGATGACACTCTGCCCATATTCAATTTTTTATCAAGGTTCCTATTCATCCACCTCTACATTTCCATTAAAATTAGGTTTTGACTGGGCGCGGTGGCTCACGCCTGTAATCCCAGCATTTTGGGAGGCTGAGGCAGGCAGATCACGAGGTCATGAGATGGAGACCATCCTGGCAACATGGTGAAACCATGACTCTACTAAAAATACAAAAATTAGCCGGGCGTGGTAGCACGCACCTGTAGTCCCAGCTACTCAGGAGGCTGAGGCAGGAGAATCACTTGAACCTGGGAGGCGGAGGTTGCAGTGAGCTGAGATCGTACCACCACACTCTAGCCTGGTGACAGAGCAAGACTCTGTCTCAAAAAAAAAAAAAAAAAAAAAAGAAGAAATTAGGTTTTAGGGGCTGAATGATTAGTTCGATGTCTACGTATGATTCAAACCTGTCCAGTTGATCTCGAGATTTGGTTTAATTTAATTTCTCTGTTTTTGAATAGTAACATTGATAACCATCTTTCACTTACTTCCTTCATTCTTGTGTCAAGAACAAAGAAATGGTTAGAGATAAACCGGTTAGGGATAAACTGGGAATTCCCTGGACTTGGGAAATCAGAAACTTGGTCATTTCCCACCACATCCCTCTTTTAAACTTCCCTGCCAAAGTTTAAAAACTCCAGCTTGGTTGGAGTTCATGAATAATGTATGTTCTTTCTATAAGAACGAGTAGGATTGTCTGGTAATGTAAACATTTCTGTGCAAGTTCTATAGGTTGATTGGTAGGAAATATGGTTAATTCGCTTTTTAAAAAAACTGAATACCTGTGAAGGATTTCTATCATTATACTCAGACCTAGTCAAATAAACAAAAGAGATGAGGTTCATCTTATTTATTTATTATTATTATTTTTTTGAGACTGAGTCTCACTCTGTCATCCAGGCTGGAGTGTAACGGTGCGATCTCTGCTCACTGCAACCTCCGCCTCCCGGGTTGAAGCAATTCTCCCACCTCAGCCTCCCAAGTAGCTGGGACTACAGGCGTGTGCCATCACGCCCGGACACTTTTTTGTATTTTTAGTAGAGATGGGGTTTCACCACATTGGCCAGACTGCTCTCAAACTCCTGACCTCAAGTGATCTGCCCACCTCGGCCTCTCAAAGTGCTGGGATTATAGGCATGAGCCACCGTGCCTGGCCGAGGTTCATCTTTAGTGTTTTCTTTAGCACCCTATGCTGTTTGCAGCCCTATCTTCCTTAAATATGTGGAGCTGGTCAGTTTATTTATAATGCAGTGTCCAAGAATATATCAATTAGGATTCACACAGCTCTATTCAAGCTTGGGTTCCTCAGACAATGATTCCTAATTTACTGTCCAAATTCTGAGGTTGAAATTAATGGTTTGAGTAAAAGCAATATACAATAGTTGAATTAAAGCTAAGAACACTTGTCCATAGTACACAAATCAATAAATGTGGTCTGGTATATGGAAGATGAGCTGTGCATGTCTGAGTGCTTAAGAGCACGGGGACAGGGTAAGAAAATAAAAACTCAGGCCCTATGGTGGTACAGGTATATGCAGCATTTTAGCAGATCCAAATTTCACATAAAGATTCATAGAGTAAGAATTAAATTTACAAAAGTAATTCTTCATAAATTAACACTTTCTCATAGGCTCTGGTAGTTGGCTTGTACATTTACCTTGTTTACCTTACGAGGTAGATATATTCTCACCTTACCTAAAGATGAAGACGCAAAGGCTCTCGAAGGTTAAATAACTTGATCTAGGTCATGCAGTTTGGAAGAGGAACAGCTGGAGTTCTAACTCAGATAAGCCTGACTCCCAAATCCACGTGCTTTTCACGATTTCATTCGGTTCTTTAATTTTTCTTATGATTTCTCTGAATAGTAAATTTCCTTAGTGCAGTTAAATATGATTTGATTGATTGGTATTTGGTTTTTGCTTGGCTTTTAAAGAACTCCTTCAATTATTGATTCATTCAGCTAATATTTATTTTCGTATCTCCCGTGTGTCAGGCACTGGTCGCCACTGAGAATACAAAGATGAATGCGACGCGGCTCCCGTTCTTTAGAAGCTTTCAGAGAGGGCACAGATATGCAAAAAATATTTATGATTCAGTATGAGAGCCATATGAGACGTATGTCCAAGTTTCAGGAGTGGGACAAAATGTAAGAAAGCATTTTGAGGGAGGAAGTTGTATTTGGCAAAGGGGTCTTACAAAAAAAGGAGTTTTGACGGTGGTCTTTAAAGATAGTGATGATGATAATAATGATGACTAGATAATAACTACTAGTTTCTGAACACTTAGAATTTTCCAAAAAGCTGATTACTGTCTTATGTTGTTTAAAACTCTCAACATCTTTAGGTGTTCTTTTCACATCTCAGGGACGAGAAGACAGAAGTTCTGGGACGTTAAACAACTAACTACTAGATGGTGGAACCAGGATGCAAAGCCGAGTAGCTGGTTTCAAAAAGTCAGCCCCATTTTGTGGATCTGTTTTACTGAAGCTGTAGTGAGTGAGGATTTGCCTGGAAGATTGTGGACTTGGGATGAAGGGACAATTGAAGACTGCAGATGGGTTTGACTGGCCAAGTGACCAGCATGTGCAAAGACCGGGAGAAGAGAAACAGTGTGGTATAAACTGTGGCGTTCTACGTTGCAACATCTGGCTGAATTGTACCTTATACATTGAATGTTATTAAGGAAGAAAGCCCTGAGATTGTGTTCAGATCAAGAAGGACCCATTTGGACATGAGAAGGAATTTGGACTAGCTGTCATTGGAAGACTGTAAGTAGGGGAATGAAATGATTCCATTAATTTTCATCAATGAGGTATGCACAGGTAATTAGAAGACATTCTAGGTTTCAGGGATAGGAGTTAAAGCCCTCAAAAATGTTAATAAGAAGCAATTTAATAACCTTAACTTTTTATCATCATGCTTTCTTTCTAGTCAGAGCACTTCTAATAAAGAGGTTGGGTAAGTCCTTGAAACTGAAATCTGCAAATATGCTCATTTTTTCTGGGTTGCAGATAGAACTGAAAGAACCTTGATCCCTCTTTTTTGTTGTTGTTTTTTGAGACAGAGTCTTGCTCTGTCGCCCAGGCTGGAGTGTAGTGTTGTGATCTCGGCTCACTTCAACCTCTGCCTCCTGGGTTCAAACGATTCTTGTGCCTTAGCCACCTGAGTAGCTGGGACCACAGGTGTGCAACACCACGCCCGGCTAAGTTTTGTATTTTTAGTAGAGACGAGGTTTTGCCATGTTGGCCAGGTTGGTCTTGAACTCCTGGCCTCAAGTGATTCACCCGCCTTCACCTCCCAAAGTACTGGGATTACAGGCATGAGCCACCACACCCGGCCTTGATCACTCTTTATGTCACCTGACACAGAGATTCATTCTGGACCAGTGCTTTGGACCAAATTGCTTTCTCCCCAAGGATGGCCTCATATGGAGGATGTGTGAGTCACAGATTTAGGTCTTTCTCCCTGCCCTGCCTCCCCTGCCCCGGCAGAATGCATTCTAACATGTTATAGGCTATAACCCAAACCCCAGGCTTCCAACCCATTAAATGGATATTGACAACCCATTTTGGGGAAGAAGAGCTGTGGCTGAAAGGGCCACTGGGTTACTGATCTTGCTTGCTGTCTTTCTTGGTATGGCAGCTATCAGACGGAATGCAACAGTTGAAGATTTAAAGCCAGCAGCAGTCTTAATCTCTCCTGATATTTTCCTCCTTAGATTGGCTTAAGCATTGCCTGACACTGGCAGCTGTTTTCCCTGACTTTCTTTGCTGTTATATGATGACCTTTTCTCTGTTTATTGTTTTGTTTGAACTTTCTGAGAGTTTATATAATTGATGGGCTTGTGTACCACAGTATGTCTGGAAATCTGCTAGTGAAATACTACAATGTCTGAATGCATGTTTTTTCCTTTCCTTCCATCCTCACCCTCACTTCTGATGTCAGATAGTCAACATTCCAACTAGTGAGCTGATATGGTAATAGAGAATCTTCCTTATCTTGTAAGCAAAAGGTTTGGGTCAATCAGAGTCACCCAGGGTCAGCCTACATTAGAAATTTCAACTTTTTGTTGACAGTTTCTTGAGCTTTGCTATAATACCCAAGTTGTAGGTTTTGATATATTTCTGAACAGAGATCCATCTCTCCTTACTTTACCTCAGCTTGACAGGGGCGTTGAAAATTATGAATTATGATATTGTTCATTACTTAAGAAAAATATGCAGTAAATGCTTGTCAATGTAGGCCTGCTAGCTGATCATGTAATGATTTTGTCTGATTTAATAAACCCACGGAAGTTAGAAAAAGACACAAGAAATGAAAAAAAGCAAGTTACAAAACAGAATGTATAGAATCCCATTTTTGAGTTAAACTATATATGATATCAGATTAAAAATATGGAGGAAAAACATCAGAAAGTTAGTGATACCCTTTGGGCCACAAGAATTTTTTACGTCATTTATTCCTGTATTAGTGTGTGATTTCTTATATTTAGAAAAGTTTAAAAACACAGACGTTAAGCACTGGCATAACTCAAAAGCCTCTCATGTGTAACAAGGTAGAATGATTAGCAAATACATAAAATATTTTGTATGTTTCAAATAAAGAAGTTAATTGTTCAGTTGACATGGTTAAGCCTAAAGTTTCCTAGTTGTCATTTTAAATTGAACCGTGCTTGGGTTTTGTGAGAATGATTGAGTCTCTGATATTTTGACAGTAAGGAATTAGGCTTGGTAAGTTATGACTTTCGTGTTCTTAGAGCCTATGATCAAGGTAAGCATTAAAAACAGTTCCACTGGTTTTAGCAATTGATATGCAAATAGATGCATTTGCAGATAGCTCTTGCTCATGTTTGGTGCTAGCCATGATCATATATATACATATATGCCTATATGTATATATATTTTAGTACCTTCTCTGTTAGTCTGTCCTGCCTAATATCCACTGGGAGCGAATGGTACGTCAAACATCAGAATGGGTGTGCAGAATAAGAAACATTTGATACCTGTCCTCAGAGGGCTCATGGTTGCTTTGAAAAGGAATTCATTATAAATATTGAATTTCATTGTTTAGATGTGTTTGCATTTACAGAGGGAGATGGATTCTAAAATTGTTATGCTTCGCCATCCCTTCTGAGAGGTGTTCTAAAACAAAGCATCACTGCCAGGCAATGTTGTGATTGAATATTTTCTCAAGGGGATATAGTTAATCATTAAACATCTAGTTTTGTGCTGATTTAGCAAAAATTCTTCATGAATGTTCACAGTTGGGATTTTTCCTCGAGTTGCTTAGGGCAGATTTGGAAACCTGCGGGTGAGACCTGAAGTGTCTGGTTTGGCTTGAGGGCCTGATATGAGGGGGAATTTTGAGAGTCTTTTCAGGATCCTGTAAAGTTAGTCTTGTGTCCCCTGCTCATGGAATAATGCTCTAAAAGAGGTGCTTAGAAGAGAAGAAAACTAACTACTAAGTAATGGGGTTGGCAAGAAAAATTTTAAACCCAGAGGGCATTCATCAAGGTTGATCAGGCACTCAGATTGTCTGGGTTGGGTCTTTGTGATCACGGAAAACCAGCAGGGGGTGGGGTGCAGGAAGACATGACACTCAGGATTGCCTCTTATTTCTGTTAGCAAATATGTCTGTTAGAGGGTATTGTGTCCTGATACACAAGATATCAAAATACAAAAATTTAAAAAACTCCAAAACAAATGCGTTGAGAGAAATTTATGCCAGAAAACTTTCAAATACAGAGAAAACTTCTATCCCTTTAATATCATTATTTGAGAGAAGGTATTCTGATTTTTGAATGAATTTAATATTTTTCATAATATTTGTGTTTATATATGGATTCGATCTATGTATCCATCCAGATTTGACCTACATACATATATGAATTCATTCCAGTCATTTTCTGAGCCTAATTTCCTCTTTTATAAAATGAGGACACTGATGCCTTCCTGGCACGTGACAGACACTGAGATCAGTTTGTGGAGCTAAATTTAAAGTGCTTAGCACAGTTCTTGGCAAAAAGTAAGGCATTCAACAAATGTTGTACCCCTTCCTCACCTTTATGTTGGGATATGAAGATGAGTGAGACGTAGTGTCTGTCTTTGAGAGCCTTCTGGTTTAGTAGGAAAGAAAACCAGGTTAATAAATAGAACCCATGAGGCCGCCTATGGAAGTCGTTTTGGGCCTGATAAGGCAATGACTAAGGACCCATGTATTCTCACCCCACCAGAATTGTCCAAGTCAGCCATGTTATTTGCATAGGATGCAACTGAATGTCCACCCAAAAGCCTTGAAGTCATTGGCAACCTGTAAGAAATGCTGAAATGGTGAAAGTGCTTAATGGGTACACTGGGTAGAGAATGACTTTTAGCAGAGGGCCTGCCCATTAGTTTCCGGTGCTGCCATAACAAAGTACTGCAAATGGGGTGGCTTAAACAACAGAAGTTTATTTCCTTGCAGTTCTGGAGGCTCAAACTCTGAGGTAGGGACAGGGTTGGTTTCTTCTGAGGGCTGTGAATCTGATCCATGCCATTTTCCTAGCTTCCAGTGGTTTGCTGGAATCTTTTGTGTTCCTTGGCTTCTGCTGTATCACTGCCTTCATCTTCATGTGGTGTTCTCCTGTGTGTATATCTGTGTCTGAATGTCCCCTTCTTATGTGGACAGTAGTCGTTTTAGATTAGGAGCCTACCATACTCCACTGTGACCTCTTCTTAACTAAGTACATCTGCGTTGACTGTTTCCAAATAAAGTCAAGTTCTGTGATACTGAAGCTTAGGACTTCTACATATGAATTTTGAGGAACATAATTCAATCCATGATAGCACCCTTTTTGATATAAGAAGTAAGTGTGTCTGTATATTTTTTAAGGTACAAGGAGGAATAACTAATTAGCATTTCTCCCAAATGCAATAGGCATTAGAAAGGCACACATTTTATCTGGATGAACACAACAGAAGAGAATAGATATTGAGAGAGAAGGAAAGGAGCTAGCCTTCATTGGATGCTTTCTATTGTCTGGACACTATCAGATTCTTTGTCCAAGTTACTTCATTAAAATAATTTAAGACATAGGGACATTTTCACTTTGTAGATGTAGAAACTGAGGCTCACAGGCATGGAATAAATACCCAGAGTTTGAAGCCACCAAGGGCTAGAGATTTGAAAAGTAATTTGATGGGTGCCAGAAAACATGTTTCTCCCTTCTAGCATGATGTCATCCCAAGAAAAAAAAAAAAAGCTGTGATGATATATGAAAGATTTTGGAAGTCAAAGACCCTAGAACATTGTTCTATAAAGAGTGGCTCTGTCAACTGGAGTAACTTTATCAGTCCGGGTCTTAGTCATATTTTAAAACTTCATAATGGAAACAGATACCCCAATATTCTTTCATTCTTGCAAAGATCCTATTACAGGCGAATATAAAAACCATCAATCCAAACCTCAGTTCAAAAAAATTTACAATTGTCTACATTTTCTTACCCCACTCATCAGCTTGTTCACCACTGTAGGAAAAACTGAATCCATAATTCAATCATAAGAAGAGGATCTTTTGGTGGTTCACATGGAAACTTTGGCCACTTAAAATCTGACTTTCTTCTGTTTAGCATTCAACATATTCAATTCTTCCCAGCCTACGCCCCCCTACCCCCCACCCCACCACCATTTCCCTTTCTTCTTCTCTATTCTTGTCCTACCACATCCGTGTCATGGAAATGGCTACTGAAATAAATTAGTTTAATTTGTGAAATCACATTTTGGTTCTCTCTGCTCATGCCAGTTTGCCCAGATTAGCCCAAGCAGATGGCTCTGGAGTTTCATCACTGGTGAGAAAAGGGGCCTTTTCCAGAGATGAAATACAAGTGTGGGAGAAATGTTGTGGATGCCAAAAAGCTGTGTGCTTGAGTTTTTGGGCTAGCAAAAGCAGAGCTTCACATCAGGTCGACTCTGCCTTCCGAAGAGAGGGCTCTCGGAGAGCTAGAAGCAGCTGGTTCTGGAGAAAAGATGGCTTGAAAAGAATCAGAGGCATTATGAGTCTTAAATTATTTAAGTTCCTCCTGTGGCAGCGAACTGTAATTGCTTCCTATTTCTGTAAATATTAGCAGCTGTGAGCCTTTCAAGTAAGAAGCTAAAACAGCACTCAGTGTATCATACTTAACTCCGGAATATTGTTAAATATCTGACCTTGGGCTGTCAAAGCGCACTCATTACCCACACTAACCCTTCTGCTGGGGAGTTGTTGACACTCTGAACTGGTGCTTTTTTTTCAGCCTGGGCTGTAATAGCCTCGATGGATGGCGAATCAGCAAAGGGAATCACAAGCCACCAAGTAGCAACATCTTGATCCATTTCCGCAGAGGAGGTTGCTTTTGCGCTTGCTGCCTTTTAGTTGTTTCCACACCTGTGACTCCACCTACAGCTGTCATGACAGATCCTTCATCAAACAGCAAAAACTTGAAATCAGCTGCTACTCTTCCCAAACTACTTTGTATGCCAGCTCTTACCTCTTTATTTTCCGTTGATCCCTCTGCCTCATGTTCCATGCTATAGTCATACTCATTTTTTTCAGCCTTTAGATTCTCATATTCTCCCATATCTCTTGGAGTTGGTCCATGCTGAGCCCTCTATTTGGAACACACTCTGCTCATCCCATTGCACCTCTATGCTAGCTTCCACTTATTTTTACTGATGACACCTGCTTTTATTAATAGACGCCTTCCCTGACCATCCAAATCTTGGCTAGTTATGTCTTATTTATTTTCCCATAGTTCCGGGCATTTTCCCCAGAAGAACACAAACCATACTAGATTGTAAAAACTTATTTTATGGTCTTTCTCTAGGCAGCTCCCTGAGGGTAAATGCCAGTCCTATTTGTGGTTTTAGTTGCAGGGTCTGTGTGGAGACTGGCACATAGCAAGTGCTTCATAAACGTTTGTTGAATGCATACTTCTATGTCTAACATTGTTGAGACCCAATACCAGAGGGCTTATCTTAGTCTTGAGGAATAGAGCTGCCAAGAAATCAGTGTATGTGGCAGAATCTCATAGGTGTTTTCAAATAGCCAGTTCCTCTTCTTTCTTGTTAATACATTTGTTCAGACTGGAATGTGCTCAGCTTAGTAGGTAAATCATTGATGGCCTAAGCCAATTATTAAAATCCCATTTCTTTTCACCATTGATTGGTTCAGCAGTGGGCATGTGGGCCATTTCTGGCCAATGCGACATAAAGGGGAGTATGTGGAAGGTTCCAGGAAAGATACTGCTTTTTGTTAATAGAGAGAGTTGTGAGAAGGAAGCCATTTCTATCCTTGCCTATTCCTTTCTACTTACGTGCTTTCATAGAAGGTAAAAAGAGGGGCTACAAACAGCAATCATGAGGAAATAAACCCGAAAATGAAAGCAACACATGAGGATGGGCAAGTGGAAAGATGGAAGGTTCTTATTAGGTCCTTGACGATGTTGTTGAGTTGCCAAAATCAACCTTGGGACAATTTACCTCTGGATGATTTAAAGCAGACAATAAATCAACATCTGGTTTTAGTTACTTTTTTGTTACCTAAAGCTAAAATTATTCTAACTAATATAGACACCAGGAAAAGAAAGGTGGGCGCATGAATTTTGGGGCTCATTTTAAAAAAACTGAAGAGACACTGTGACGTAATGAGAGAAGACAGCATAGAAAATGTATTAGATTTTCTATGAGGCTGAGACATCTTAGTTCTATCCACAACTGTCCTGAATCTTTTCTGTGTGATCTTGGACAAACCGTTTTTCTGTCCTATTCTCTAGTCAGGCAATAATTTATTCAACAGGCAACAAAAAATGCATTTGATTGTCAACCGTGTGTTATACACTCTATTAAGTACTTGCTTAGGAACACAAGGTTAAACTAGACAATGATCTCTAAGTTCCTTTATTTATAAAACTGATTCATCTTTTATTTTTTATGTATTTGAAAAGAGTTTTAGAAACTGTGAGTCCATAAAAATCCTGTACAACTTCCCCAGAAAATCTGCCTTGATTCCAAGCATGTTTACCATTGGCCTTTCTCCTCATCCAAATTTTTTGCAGATCCCGTCTGATAGAATTAAAAAAAAAAACCCACAAACCCACCAGCATCTGTCTCTGGCAAGCATGCTCGTGAGTCACATCTCCTCCTCTGCAAAGTCTCATGAAAGTAACTGATTAAAAGGAGAACATAAAGAGGGGGTAGTCTGTTGAATTTATTTTAGGTTTAGCCTTCTAATTTCCATTCCACTGGCACTTATTTATTCAGTCACAAGGTCTTGACACTTGCAATATATTTAGGTGACCCTACTCTGGCTCCTCTCCCTAGTTTCCTGGTGGGGAATAAAGGTTATGGTGTTGTCATCAGTGGCATTATAGCCACAGCTGACCACACTCAGTGGGTGATTTCTCACTGGTTCATCATCATCCCACTTTGATTGGGACAGTGCTTTTGATTCAAACTCCCACAATCTTGCAAGTTGTTTATAGGTAGTAACCTCTGTTCTTGGTGGTGGTGGTGGTGCCACGCTATTAGATCGGGAATCATTCTTGTTAGCTCGGGGCACTGGGCAAAGCTGGGCTGCAGATAGTCATCATTCCAAATGGGATAGAGGGTGGTGAAGAGCTGACCAGTAGCAGCTACTGGTTGTAAGTTTTAGGATATTGGCTTGGCTGCTGAGTGCAAGCCGTCTAAAGCTTATATGGTGGTTCATGGTATGTGGACTCAACAAATTCTGTGTTGTTGCTCTTCTATTGTTAGCATGTGACTTCTTTCTGTGGGTCTATGATGGGTGCTTTAGTTCCCATCACTGGGTCTGAATTTCAACAAGTGGAAAGAAAGGAAGAATAATAGGATGCATGTGTTTTTTTGGATGTGACCAGAAAGTTGCACAAGTTACTTCTGCTCATAACCTTCATTGGCTAGCACCTGGTCACATAGCCACATCTAGCTTTAAGGAAGGTTAGCAAATGCAATATTTAACTTGGCAGCCATGCACACAGATACAACTTCTATTATAATAGAAAAGTTGACATAGGGTAGAAGACAAGAAATCTCAGGCACAGTAATCTTCAAGGGATGGTAACAGGAGCAGCAACTTGGTGAGTTTCAGCATCTGTGCAGCTGTGAATTCTTTTTTTTTTTTTTGAGACAGGGTCTTATTCTGTCACCCAGGCTGGAGTGTCGTGGTATGATCTTGGCTCACCGCAAACTCTGCCTCCCAGGCTCAAGCGATTCTCCTGCCTCAGCCTCCTGAGTAGCTGGGATTACAGGTGTGTGCCTACCGCCTGGCTAATTTTTGTATTTATAGTAGAGATGGGGTTTTACCATATTGGCCAGGTTGGTCTCGAACTCCTGACTGCAAATGATCCACCTGCCTTGGCCTCCCAAAGTACTGGGATTACAGCACAAGTCACTGCGCCTGGCCACGGCTCTGGATTCTTTATGGAATAACTCTCTCTTGAGCAATACCTCATAGTTTCCCTCTTGTATTCTCTTATTTGTGTTCTTGTTTCTTTTCCCAACTACTTTCCACTTTCTGGGAGTGGAAAAACCTGTTCTGTAACAGGATCCTCCTGTACTGGGATGAGGTCAGTGGCACTTTTTGTAATTTAAATCCTTATTTGCACATTTGCTTCTATTTTTACATGCTGGAGAAGCAGATTGATACCTAAACATATACTTCAAAATAGAGTTTTGCCCTATCCTTTCTGCCAATGTGTTAGCAGAGCCCTTTGCCTCTAAAGGGGAGACCAGAACCCCAGTCCCAGCTGCGGTGCACAAAACAGGGACAGTTAGCGAGGCAGCGTTTTTTGCCTGGTGAGGGTAGGTTCTCTAGAGATTCTTGTACCTTTTTAAGGAAAGCCAACCAAGCTGCTTTTGGTCTCTGTTTAAAATGTGTAAAAGACAGCAGCAGGTAGCTTGCTCATTGTACATTCTCCAGACACTTTCACTCTCTCCCAGAGCTAAGGAGAAATGACATATTATATGTTTCTTGACAACTGATCTAGGAATATTCCTCCAAAGAACAATCCTTGATTTGTACTTTATTTCATCCTTTTAAGAGATACACTACTAGGAAATTTAAAAGTTGTAATGTTTCATACGTGAGGGATTTAGGTTCTATCTGTCCATTATTTTGGCTGTGAATTGGTGACGCTTGCTCATCCCCCAGTGAAGCTCCAATATGTCCTTAATACAACTCTGTGAACAGAGAGATCTATGCTTTGGTTTCTACAGTGGATGAAGGGGAATTTTTAGCAGTCGTCCTACAGTGTTCCATATATAACTAATAGTTTAGAAAGTGAACTGTTTACTGTGGTGACTTATGGTTATTTAGAAAAAGGAGGCCATTGGTGGAACTTTATTTTCTTATTGCATGGTGAAATTCACAAGGTCTTTCCTTGTAGAAACATGAGGAGAATTAGGACTAAGATGGTGTTAGGTGGGAAATGAGCAACGGATAACACTTGGGCCCCTTTCCCTTACAGTGCTGTCCTGTTTTTTAGTCTTGAGCTGCTCGGGAAATGTGACTTTGGTCCCATATGTCAGTGCCCCCTGTTCTAGAGATGCACCAAGCTCTTGATCTCTACATCCTTTGCTGTGTGGATAAAGCTTGAGTCCTATATTTCACATCTTCAGAGGCTAGTTCTCCACTAGGTAAAGGGCTGACCAATCTAATTTCTTTACTTTAAGAAGATTTTGAGTGATGGAAACACCAGGCATTAGGTACATCGGCAGGGGAGATATTTTAGGTCAGATTTAGTTTTCTGTTTGTTTTTTCTTACATTCCGTAGAAGCCCATTCTTTCCTGATTTCAGAACTATGGACTCTCTTAGGAAAAAATAACCCAAAGATTAAATATTTTCTTATGAATGAGGAACTGAAAGAATGTTGAAGGCCAGATTCTTGAGGGTGAGAAAGAAAATTGGAAAATGAGAAGAAAGCAGCAAATTAAGTGGGTTGGAATAATCTGTGCTTTTTTTTTTTTTCATTTCTCCTTTTTGTTTGGTTTTATAAGAATCTATGTGTCTATTTTCTTCCTTCTTTCCCTCCCTTCCTCCCCCCTGTCTTTCTTTCTTTTCTTTTCTTTCTTTCTCTCTCTCCTTCCTTCCTTCCTTCTTCCCTCCCTCCTTGTTCCCTCCCTCCCTCCTTCCTCCCTCCCTCTTACTAAGGTATCTAGAGGGAGGATTTCTCCAAGTATGGATAGTGTCAAAAACTTGTGCTTTACTATTTAAATGAAGGTAAGGGCAGCAGGTGGAGGGGGAAATTTGATTGCTAAAATGGGGTTGATGTCAGTTGCACATTTATTGATCCATTTTGTTCTCATATGACTAGTGATCTTTGTAGAAATTGAGCATTTTTGCAACAGATATCTGAAGACCACCTTGTTCAACTGCTTTATTTTACACATGATGGAAACTTAGAGGTCCAGACAAAAGTGGCTTGCATAAAGCCTTACAAATACATTGCTGTTATTTATTTTAAAAAGTAAACTGTTTATTGAAAAATTATATACATTCAGAAAAGTGCAAAAATACTTTCTAAAGTGACTAGATCAGTGTAACTAGCTTCTAGACCAAGACATTACCAAGCACCCCAGAAATCTCCCTCATGGCCACCTCCGTCACCACCAAGCTCTACAATCCCAAAGGTAACCTCTATTTCACTTAAAACACAGCATATTTTCTCCCTTTTTTGGTGAATTTTGTATAAATGGAATCACACAGAATCTGTTCTTTTTTACATGGCCTCTTTCATGTAACACAATATTTATAAAATTAATCCTTGTGCATGTCATAATAGTCTGTCCATTTGCATGGCAATACTCTATTCTCATGTGTGAATGTAACACTATTTACTTTCCTGTTGGTTTGTTTTTAATGACTGGAGATTCCTAGTGCTCATTTTTATGTTTATCCTAATTCTCTCGCCTCAGGACAGGAATATTTTCTCTAAATCAAAATACAAGGTCATTGTCTGAGGTTGAATCCTTAAGTACAACAACCAGGAAAAAAGAGTATATATCACCACTGATTATCTGCTGTAGCAATTCCTTTTTTCTTTGGCTCTACTTTCTCTGACTATTGAGAAACTAGTTGAAAAAGAGTCAGATAACATTTCCTCTCTTCCTTTTTCTTCTTCATTATGGACTTTTGCTATGAAGAATGGATTTACCATTTGGGTTTTGAATGATTCCTGCTGAAGTGGTTCATCTGGAGCAGTGACTTTCCTTGTTCATTCTTCCCAGATCCTCTGGGAGAATCCAGATGGTTCTTGCATTTTTAGTGAATGAACACTTGCCATCTTGCATAATCTAATTGTCTAAAACTGCCCACATGCTTACCATCTGAAGTGGTGCTGTCTGCCAAAGGTGTCAGGTTATCTTTCAGATGACTTTAAGAAAGAAGGCATTTTAACCTGAAATCATGGCATCAAAACGCGTCTCTCCTGGTTAGCTAAAATTGACAGTTTTTAAACCCCTTTATTAAAAATACAGTTCATCAGTCTGAAAAAGAGAATCTAATTATTTAACTGTCAGAAGTTTTCCCCATGGAAAATAAACCTTAAGTGTTTACATGTAACTTAGCTAGATTTTAACCAATTTACTTATTTAACCAAGTATTAAAAAAATCTATACCATACCTTGTAAGTTCTTCTAAACTCTTTTTGTTTCCATTGATTTTGATTAAACAGGTAATTGGCAGTTGATCAATAGGCACAATTCTGATGAGCTGGTTTGGCTGAACCTTCTGTGTGACAGAGCTGCGGGAAGAGGGAAGCCAGAGGTTTGCTGACACTCCAATCTATCTTCGATGAATGCAAGCTGGCTAATAAATATTTAATGGGCAGTTGTTTGCAGTTTAATAGAATTAGATAATTCTATTAGAATCCTGTTTGGAGACCTACAGGTATCATATATCACAGTTGAAGACATGGTTAATAATTTAAGCTAAGTGACTAGTAATTAGAGAGACAGTCAGATTAAGCAGGAACTTTTGGTTTTAAGCCACTTGGGAATTGTGTGTGTGTGTGTGTGTGTGTGTGTGTGTGTGTGTGTGTGTGTGAGAGAGAGAGAGAGAGAGAGAGAGAATGCAACAGAATATGTGTCTGTGAGAGCAAAAGAGAGCAAGAGAGTACGAGTGAGAGCGAGAGTGAGTGGTCGAGAAAGAGAAACTAGATAGGATTTTAGCCTATAAACCATTACCCGGATTAGCTAATGCAGCAAGTCTGGGCCAAGCCTTAAACGTGATAACAAAGCATGAGGCCCCTGGGGTTTATTTAATATCTCATCCTCTCAGTTAATGAGATGGAAAATAGTTCACTGTTTATCTACAGTAGATTGAGCAGATGTTGCCAATACCATTTTCTGGAATGTAATCTTGGTGAGATTGTCTTCTGCCCATTACCTTTTCCTGGCCTCAGTGTCTCCTGTACTCTTCTTGTGTGGGGGGTTTCAGATATCCTCTTGGCCATGGACTAGATGGAAGAACTTCCAAGGAAGGACTTAATGACCTTTTCAAGTTCTAAACAGTCATTTCTAATAGGGTGAAGCTGGTTGGTTGATAAAGATTTACAAACAGCTTCAAAAATGTGAAGACTGTTAACTCTAAGGACTCCCCTCAAATTACTGTTTATGAAACTCTTCCAGTTTGGGATTTTATTTCATTGGTTTCATTTGTCTCTTTTATACTTCAGTATTCTACAAATATATAATATTTTAATTAGAATAATTAGAGCATTGTGTCTAAGAAACGTAGCATGATTCTCATTTTAGTAAACCATTTCAATTATCCAGAACCATTAGGAAATTTGTATTTTCCAAAATTGTGATATCAGGAGAAAATGGCTAATTTACAAGCAACAAGATAGTAGAGACATAGTTTAAGGAAGGAAATAAGCCAGCTTAGGAAATGGTCTGTAGATTTGATAGGACTTACCTAATGACTTACTTTTGCCTATAGCAGAAAGCTGGGCTTATAATGGGCATAAATATATAAAGACTTGCTTTTTATCATGCAAAAATGCCTAGGGGTATGGGGGTATGTGGTATTTGATATTAGATCAGCGGTGCAAGGATGACAGGGTTGAAGTCTCTGTGATTCTCTTGACTTTTTTTCTTTATGTCTTAAGACGGCTGCTGCTATTCCAACCATCCTGTTTGCATTCCAGGCAGGAACTTGCAGAAAGGGATAATGGTTCCCAGAAATTCTCAAGAGACATCCACTTATTTCTCATTGACCCTTAGTTACTAGGGTCTCAGAAAACTCTATTTTTATCTATCTAGCCTTTATAAGAGAGGAAGGAGAGGGAAAGAAAACTGGAATAAGTGTTGAGTGAGCCAACCTACAATATTTGCCATATTCTTTAAGGAAATTTTCTTATTTGGTGGTAAGTATTGACTTAAGTCTCTCTTACCAGAGTGTAAGCCCTTTATGATTTCTTTAGGCTCAGTATTCTAAATGGTAATTAGAAACCCTCGCACTATGGCATATAGAAGTACTTGACAAATTATGTTACAGTCTTGAGACAAGGCTATAGAAAAGGGAAGAATTACTCAGAGAGGAGGAAGTCAGAGACAAAATGTATGAAAACACACATAGGCCAGGCACGGTGGCTCACACCTGTAATCCTAGCACTTTGGGACACCGAGGCGGGTGGATTACCAGAGGTTAGGAGTTCAAGACCAGCCTGGCCAACATGGTGAAACCCCGTCTCTACTAAAAATACAAAAATTAGCCGGGTGTGGTTGCACACTCCTGTAATCCCAGCTCCTCGGGAGGCTGAGGCAGGAGAATTGCTTGAGCCTGGGAGGCAGAGGTTGCAGTGAGCCGAGATTGTGCCACTGCAGTCCAGCCTGGCAGACAGAGCGAGACTCTGTCTCAAAACAAGCAAACAAACAAAACCCCAAAAAATACATATCACATATACACATAAACACACACATATTGACAATCAAATCATAAATAAATATTAGCAATGGAATCTCTCCCTCCACCCCCTGCCTTTATCTTCACTTACATAGTAAAGCACAAGTTTTGTGATATATATATATATATATATATATATATATGTATGTGTATGTGTGACTGGTATTATTCTATCTTGTGGCTGGTGTTATTCTCTCTTGTCCTCAACAGATTTGGAGGAAACAGTGAGAGAAATTTCCAGAAATGCTTGTGGCCATGATAACAGCCCAGACAATAACAATTAAAGGTTTGCTGTATGGTTTGTTCTTTTTGGTTTTTTTGAATAGTACAAAGAAAGTTCAGATTCACCTAATGTTTATTGAGATCATCATGCTTAGCACATGTACACACATTAACTCAATTAGCGTTCAAAATAATACTGTGTGAGGGTGGTCATATTCTCTAGAGAGCATCACGCTTAGCGTCTTTTTTTTGTCTCTCACATCTACCATGTACTTATCAAATCATTCTGGCTCTACCTTTGAAATACATCTGAGTCTGATAACTTCCTAGTTCCACCATCAGCACCTTAGCCAAAATCACTGTCATTATTTGCATAGACTACTTCAAGTGCCTACTGAATTATCTTTTTGCTTTCCTTCTGCACCTGCCCCCTACCAAGTTCATAATCATTTTGCTAAAGAGAAGACAGAGTGAAAATGTGTGATGCGGTTAGTATTATCAACATATTTTATGGCTCCTGGTATCAAATGTATGTAGATAGTGAAGGAGGAAGAAGGTTTGGAAGAAAAGTACCCATTATGACAGCTCTCTGGGAGAACGTGGTCATATGGGGGCAGGGGTCCACAGGGTGTTCCTAAAGATCTTAGAGAAACCTAGTAGTCATAGGACAAAGAAAACACCACAGGCCCCCCAGCCCCATAAAGAAAAAAAGCATTGAGGGAGATTGAAAAGGACTGGAGAATTTAGCCAGTAGCCAGCGGCTCCTTTGCAAGTTGTACACACTCCTCAATACAATGTGTTGACTTTGTATGAGGAGGCTGAGGTGCTGCTATCCATTCAGAAGACGCTGGTGTGCAATGAAAGCAGAACAGCAGGAGCTGTACAGTGGAGAGGACTCTTTTGATTTGTAGCTCCTTTTGTTGCATTTCTTTTGAGTTTTCTTGGTTCTGTGGTTTGGACCTCCACAGACCTAGAAAAGTTCAGAAACTTGAAAGGGAAAAAAGCCTTTCCTCCCCAGGGCTGGCTCCTCCACTTTCATCTGTGTCAGGTGTTCACGCCTCACAAAGATGGTGCTAAATGGAACTCTCTGCAACCTCTGGGTAGCTGGGAGTCCTTGTGAGATGTTATGTTCTGGGAATAATGGAGTCTTGTTACTACAGGCTGTTAACATACACCCTTCCATTGTTGAGAACGACATCCAGACAGCCACAAAGCACATGGCTTCCAGTAGAATCCTAGGCTCCAGGATCTCTTGGGGAGTTTGGTTCTGTGAAAGGAACATAGAAACCCCAGGCCATTACTTCTAAGAACTGTTTTTTTCTCTTTTTCCTGAATAAGTTGTTTAATTTTATCTTTATGTTTGGCAACACAAAGAGTTTATAAAGTCGTTGGTTGTAACAAACCACCAAGTACAAGCAATTTCAGGGAATTTGCTTTGTAATATAGTTATGTTACCTTCTTTGAAGGAATGACGAATATCTTTATCTACACAATAGGTTAGCCTTCTGGAATTTTCTACATTATTCTACCTTGACTCTCATGGAGAATTAAATATAGGGAATATGTTCTAATATGCCACTGTCACCTGTGTATGTAGGCATTGCTCTTCAATCATGACATTCTTTTCTGCTAAGCCTTGATGTGGCTGCCAAAACATTGTCAAAGAGTCACTCAATTGAGGGAGTCACTCAATTGATTGAGATTTGTGCTTCAATGAAAAAGATTGTCTAGGGGCGAAAAGTTCCCTTCACATGATTCTGAGATCGTTTTAGCAAAGACTTCTCTTAAAGGCCAGACACTCATTTGCTTACTTCCAAGATAAGAAAAGCAAATATGAAGTTTCAAAGAAAGTTTTAAATAGGCATGGGATAAGAGGTCTGGTAAACTTGGAAGAGAGAGATGTGTTTAATTTATATTAGCTGTTTTTGTCTGCTAGGCTGATTATGTAAAAAAAGCCACTTTAGCAAATCAATTATAGTTAGAATGACAGGGTACAATGGTAATAGTTGAGACAAGCTTCATTAGGCATTTGTGAGTGTGGCTTTTTTCTTCTCAAAGGTCTGCCTGGGTCACTGGAATAACTGTGAATTTGGGTCAAGGACCTGAGTAAGGAGGGGAAGGCTCATTTATCATTAGAGAAGGGCGAGACAACTGTCATCACTCCATTTGACTCCAGCTGTGAAGTGAACAGCTTATTTTGTTTTGATGATGATTTGAGAGACTCATCAATAAAATCACCAATACTCTTTTCAGTGCTGCAATCTGTCTGTATGTCTGTGTGTGTGTGTGTGTGTGTGTGTCTGTGTGTATGTACAGGTACATATACGTGCTTATTTCAAGGAAAAAGGGAGAAAGCAGGAAATAGCTTTACCTTTACATATATATATATTTACATATGATTTCCCATTCTCTATTCACTGATGGTAGGGACACATCTCAGAATCTCCAGCGGGTCCATCATTGTCCCTGATGGTTAGCATATTGAGCTTGTTTTGCAGCTTTATTGCTCAAATGTGCTGTGGTTGCCTACTGTGCTACTCATATAACCAAGCCCAGAGGATTCTTTGGAAGAAGGAGTGATTAACTGGAAGAAATGGACTGAGTAGACTGTCATCAATCTCTTTCCTTTATTTTCAAGAGCTCATTTCTTGGAACTCAATCATTTCGAAGACTCTAAGGTCCTTGTAATGATTTCCTGGGTACTTACTAAGCTAATACACGCTCACCACTTAATGATGTGTGAGGCACTGTGCTAAGCTTCTCTCTTTCATGGATTCATTTAATCCCCACAACTATACAGGGGGGTAGGTTCTATTATTGTTTCCTGTATTAGTTAATGTAGACTTAGTGTTCTAACAAATAGACTCAAAATAAAGAATGGCTCAGAAACCACAGAATTTTATTCCTTGCTCACGTAACAGCACTGTGTAGGTGAAAAACTTAGAGGGTGAGCCGCATCCCTACAATTATTCAGGAACCTGGACTGATGGAGGCTTTGCTATCTTCAACACATCGTTTGTTAGATGATCTTGAGGGATCATCTCCATTCCAACCATCAAGATGAAAAGAATATAGATAGAGTACTATCCTGGAGGTTTTTATGCAGCCGATTGGGAAGTTGCAGTCATGAATTTTGTTCACATTTGTCACAAAGCAGCCACAAATGGTAAGGGTAACTGGGAAATGTAGTCCCTGGCTGGCCAACGACTCCCCTGAGACAACTCTACACTATGGGGAAAGTCTAACAGGTTTTTGATGATCTGCCAGCCATCTTTGCCCTAGTCTGTCCTTCTGGCTACCAAATTGCTAAGAGCACTTTTCTTCTCATATTATTTTCTAAGAAAGGCCATCTGGATTTCCATTAGTTATCATATCCGGGTCAAGGCTGTCTGGGTAATGCACTGCCCTACATCAAGTGTGGATAGATGTGGTTCCTTGTGTCTTGCAACATATGACCTGAAAGCTGAGTTATTTTCCTTCATCTCACCATATACCCAATAAATAATGACATTATGACAACACACATAGAAGCTCCAACCTGGAGAATGAATGCATGGGAAACTCACAGCTATCACTGATCTGTAACAATGACGAATCATATCTAGCTTAGTATATGGTGAACTTTTCAAAAAAAGCTTTATGGACATTTGAATAGAATGCATCCTCTCTGATGCATACATATACACACATACATATATGTATAAAATATATATTTTGTATATTGAATTCATGTGTATATGTAATATAATTGTACTCTATAAATGTAATATTCACACTTATACATATATGAAGAGAGAATGCATAATGAATGTGTAACAGTGGATGAATCTTATTATTCAAATTATATCTTTAATTTTTTAAAAGTTAAAAAAATTAAAAATTTTTTTTGTAGTGATGGGGTCTCACTCTGTTGTCCAGGCTGGTCTCAAACTCCTGGGCTCATATGGTTCTCCTGCCTTGGCATCCCAAAGTGTTGGGATACAGATGTGAGTCATGACGCTCACCTTTTAATACTTTTTAAACCTTTTTCTTACCTGAAATAAAAGATAGAGAAAAGTCTTTAAAACATATATACAACTTAACATAGTAATAAAGTAACCATCAATACAATCATCATGTAGATCAAGAAATAACCTTCTCAGCAAGGCAGAAATCCCCTAGCCCGATTACATCCTTATGACAACTTGTTTTACCACTGCTTAAAGTAACTATTGTCTTGACTTCATGGAATTCAAATCTCGATTTTTCTATGTAGTTTTATAACCTAAGCATGCATTCCATTTTTTTTTTTTGAGACGGAGTCCCACTTTGTAGCCAGGCTGGAGTGCAGTGTCGTGATCTCGACTCACTGCAACCTCTGCCTCCTGGGTTCAAGTGACTCTCCTGCCTCAGCCTCCTGAGTAGTTAGGACTACAGGTGCATGCCACCATGCCCAGCTAATTTTTGTATTTTTAGTAGAGATGGGGTTTCACCATGTTGGCCAGGTTAGTCTCGATCTCTTGACCTTGTGATCCGCCTGCCTCAGCCTCCCAAAGTGCTGGGACTACAGGCGTGAGCCACTACGCCCAGCTGCATTCTTAATATACATACTTTAAATCTGTCCGTTTTTGAATTTTACATGAATGGAGTCATACTGTGTACATTTTTGGTGTCTTTTCTCATTAAACACTGTAGTATTTGTTGAATAGTGCTGTAGTTTACTTATATTCATTTACGATTTGGAAGTGCTTATCTCTTATTCTAGCTGGTTACATTTTTAAGCCTTACATTTTCAGGATTTATATTTAATCCTATGGTCTGCCACTTTGCCAAAAATTAATCGACAATGATTATTCTGTATTAACTACAAGACATTTTGATTTTTTTCACTTACCTCTGCTTTTTTTTAGTTTTAGAGTTATAACTTTAGATGATCTTGAGGGATCATCTCCACTCCAACCAACTGTCAAGGTGAAAAGAATATAGATCGAGTACTATCTGGGAGGTTTTTATGTGGCAGACCTGGAAGTTAGTCATCAATTTTATTCACTTTTGTCACATGGCTACCACGAATGGTAAGGGTAACTGGGAAATGTAGTCCCTGGCTGGCCAGTGACTTCCCTGAGGCAACTCTATACTATGAGGAAAATCTAACAGGTTTTTGGTGAACTTGCATATAATAAAATACACAAATTTTAAGTGCATAGCTCAGCTAATTCTTACAAATGTATGTTCCTGCATAACCACCATCAGAATCAAGTTATAGAACTTCCTCGCCCTCCAAAAGGCTTTCTCATGCCCTTCCCAGTCAATACCCACCTTCCACAGATATTTACTATTCTGATATCTATTATTATAAATTAACTTTCCCTGTTCTTCAGATACACATAAATGAAATTACACAGAACATTCTTTTTGTGTTTGTCTTTTACTCATCGATATATTTTCGATGTAACAGGATTTTTTTTTCACTGTGCAATTTTTCATTGAATGCATATATTACAACTGGTTTACTCATTCTGTATTATAATGAATAAAACTGCTATGAACAGTCTTGAACGTGTCTTCTTGTGGCTATATATACTTATCTATCTTGGAAATATGCAAATACATGGAATGCCTGTCTAACAGGGCAGCTGTATATTTAACTTTATCAGAACTGTAAAATAGTTTTGAAAAGTGCTTGTAACAATTCACACTCCAAGTGGCAATGCCTAAGAATTCCAGCTGCTTCATTCATATCATCGCCAACACATAGTATTGTCAGTCTTTTAAAAATTTTAATCAGGGCTGACTAACTTTTTTGTAACTGGACAGATAGTAAATATTTTAGGCTTTATGGACCATAAGCCTGGTGTAACGACTCAACTCTGCCATTGTAGTACAAAAAGCAGTCTCTGACAATACACAAACAAGAGTGCACAGTTGTGTTTGCCAATCACTGGTCTAAAATGTCTATTCCATCACTTCTGTATTCTAGCCCATGGATAAAGGAGAGGGAACTTGGACCATATTCTTTTCTTTAAAATCATGGCCCGCAAGTTACAAATACTACTTCAATCCACATCCCATTGGTGAGAATTTTGTCACATGGCCAATTTGCAAGAGAGGATGGGAAATTATTCTTTTGTTATGTCCTCTGGGATCAGCTAAAACTCTCAGAGGTTCTATCACGAGGTCAGGAGATTGAGACCACTTTAGCTAACAGGTGAAACCCCGTCTCTATTAAAGATACAAAAAAATTTAGCTGGGCGTGGTGGCAGGCGCCTGTAGTCCCAGCTACTCGGGAGGCTGAGGCAGGAGAGTGGTGTGAACCCGGGAGGCGGAGCTTGCAATGGGCTGAGATTGTGGCACTGCACTCCAGCCTGGGCGACAGAGCAAGACTCAGTCTCAAAAAAAAAAAAAAAAAAGAAAAAAGAAAGAGAATGTGTATTTGTGGGCAACTAGCTGTCTTTTCCACAGCAGGCCTTGTCTTGTGGCAAATTTCTTCAAGTAAAGGAAAACTTATTTTTATTTCTTTTGTTACATTCCTTCTGTATGCTTTTCATCCATTTCTTCTGGAATTCGTGGTAGACAGATACTGGCTCTCAAAGATCTATCTTCCATGACTATTGTCACTTCTTTTATAATTTCCACCTCTTAGTCCATTTGATAGATTTCCAGCTTGTTAATTCGGTTTTAGTTGATGTCTATTTTGGTATATTCAGTTGATTTATTTGTTGCTCTTTTTTTTTTTTTGGGATGGAGTCTCACTCTATCGCCCAGACTGGAGAGCAGTGGCATGATCTTGGCTCACTGTAACCTCTACCACCTGGGTTCAAGAGATTCTCCTGCCTCAGCCTCCCGAGTAGCTGGGATTACAGGCACCTGCCATCATGCATGGCTAATTTTTTGTATTTTTAGTAGAGATGGGGTTTCACCATCTTGGCCAGGCTGGTCTTGAACTCCTGACCTTGTGATCCACCTGCCTCAGCCTCCCAGTGTTCTGAGATTACAGACATGAGCCACCATGACTGGTCTTATTTGTTGCTCTTTTAAAAAATCCTAGCAATCATATGTTTAATTTTCAGATTCTGGTTACTGCTTTCCACAGTGTCTACTGTTTTGTAGCTATAATGTCTATCAAGTATTTAAATTTCCATTCAATATTGTTCATCAACTCTGTGTACAGGCATTGAATATTTTCTTTTTAGCGTGAGGTCTCTTTAATATTGTTAGTTTTTCTTATAAGTTTTGTTATTTTGGGGCTTTTGCTTATGTCTGTAAATTTACGTCTAGAATAAGTACTAGTACTTGGAAGGGATTTCTTTAGCACGAGTGAATGTTGATGTTCTTTAGATAGATATTCAGTTATGATTACAAGACCTCTGGCTCTATAGCTATGCAGGGCAGAGGAGTAGAGAAACATTTAGTTGTGTAGCTCTTTCTTTAGGTGCATGAGCGGCTTGAATGTGGGATGCTAGGAGTTCCATGCAACGTACCCAGTGTTCCAGTGCTCACTTGAGTTATCTTGTGGGGGCATATCTTCCAGTTTATTTGGTGGTATATTTGAAGATCGTCCTTCAAAATGTATTGAAGTCAATTTGAAAGCAGGGACCAATACAGTTATTCTCCAGCCCTCTAATGAATTTTCTCACTGATGATCACACAATTTGGGGTCTCTTCTAGGGATTGTCCACTCTTCCTGATTTTCTTATTTGGAGATTATTCTGTAGTTTTGTTGGTCTTCTTTTTCAATGGCATGAAGTTGTGTGTTCCTCAGTTCTTTAGGAGTTCACTGTCAATCTTTTTCTTTTTTTGGACAGCATCTTGCTTGTGCTGTTGCCCAAGCTAAAGTGCAGTGGTGTGATCTTGGCTTACTGTAACCTCCTTCTCCCAGGCCCAAGGGATTCTCATGCCTCAGCTCCCCAGTAGCTGGGCCTACAGGCGTGCACCACCACATCTGACTAATTTTTGTAGTGTTAGTAGAGGCAGAGTTTCATCGTGTTGGCCAGGCTGGTCTTGAACTCCTGGCTTCAAGTGATCCACCTGCCTCAGCCTCCCAAAGTGCTAGGATTACAGGTGTTAGCCACCACGCCCAACCCACCGTCAATCTTATGTCACGTGTTTTTTTATCTTCCAGAAGTTTCTTAATGATTGGGTTGGCTAATGCATCCTCAGTGTTAGCTATCATGAAGTAGGATTGCCTCTCTTGGCTGAATTTTGTGTCAGGGCTGTTGGTGAACGAGCCAAGAATCTCAACAGGGTTCTTGGAATAGACCAAAACTTTGAAAGCAATGTCCTTTTTATGTTTCAATAACTTGTTTAAAAACCTTCAAGCAAAATGTTTCATTTTGCTGGAACCTTTCAGAAGGACAGTTTTCTGGTAAACTTCGGAGGTATATATCTACAGTCTGGTATAGGAGGCATCACGGAACCACCAAGGGAGCCAGTTCCATGCAAGCTAATGCCTGGAGAAGCAGAATCAAATAACCAAGTGGGAGATGGAGGAGGTTTTGTATTTGAATTTATTACATTGTATTGTGGTTTTGTTTGCTTTTATTTAAAATTAAACTCATCAACTGATTTTTAAATTGACTTTCGGCATTTTAAAAATACGTAGAGGAACAAAGTTGGGAATCTAACTATTGTTTGGATTCATTAAGAATTACTCTATTAAAACTATTATTTCATTTGAAGTTTTTAAAATTAGGTTTATTTTCTTATTTGCTTTTCTTATTACAAAAATAATATAGGCCCATGGTAAAAATGTCTGGAAAATACAGATAAATAAAAATAATTTAATCTACCTTTTCAGAGATAGCTACTGATAACATTAAAATATATATATTTTTAGCCCTTTTTCTCCCATGTGTGAATTAGGCTTAATAGAAATTGGGTAACTTACTGTCATGTGGTAAATGGTGAAGCCATGCTATAAAACAAGGCTCACTTATTCCAGAACCTTTGTTTTTAAACACTGCAGTGTATACTTGGCCTTATGGATCAATTCCTGGCCCTAGGAAGTCCTGGAAGATGTAGGATTATAGCAGTTGGTAGCCATCAGCAGGAAGCTGAGTGAGGAGGTTGATTACTGTGAAGCATTCTGTTAGGTCCCAAGGGGAGTGTTGCTCTTTGGGGGGTTTGTTTCTCTTAGTTTCCCCAAAGGCCTGCTCTTGTTGATGACTCATATCTTATTGGCTCTGAAATTCTACTCTCTTCCAGGTACCCGACAGAGCAGATTCATTATGTTTAGTTGTTTTATTTTTTTAATAGAAACTCTGCACTGTTGAACTCTATAGCAAAACAAAAAAAACTCACGTGGATTCTAATCTTGTAATTATCAATTTGGGTGCAGTTTTCTCCTTGAGATGGGGCAAAGGTAGAGGAGGCATGGTGCATGCCACAACCTTCTTTATTATCCTTGAATTTACTCATCTTTTTGGCAGGCTCATAGAAGTTAGCAAGGACCCAGAGAACTGGATTGCCATAATATCTCTCTAAGACCTGCTTCAGGCAGTGTATTTCAGCAAGGAGCAGACCATGGAGGATCGCAGGGATCTGAACTTGCAGGTGATGGTCCAAATTGTTGGCTCCAAGTATAAAATACTGATTTCCCAACTCCTCTACCCAGGGCTTTCTTGCTCTGAGGCCAGGCTGGCACCGTTTGCATAAAGCACTGTTCCATTTGAAAACAGCTGTGCCTAGAAGCAGATGAGAGTCGATGAAGTAGGGATCATAAGTCAGCAGAACTGTGCTACAAAGGCATTTTCTGTTGCTGCTTTTGGTGGATGCTGACTAGGAAATCAGACACTCCATAATCAACAGAACTTTACATCGTGCATTTTAGAAGCTAAAAATCTAAGATAAGAGATCCTTAATGGTTTACTCCCCAGGACAAAAGCTGTAGCTCATAGATTCTGTGTTTTCTGGCATTAATGTTATAATCTCGCTGAAACGAACATTATCAGAACTCCTTTTAAAAAGTCTTTTTGAAGTTTGCTAACTTATGGTTATAAGACGTGCCTTTTTCCTCCCGATGAATGTCAGTTGGTATCATCTTCCCTACTTGACTGACATAAGCTTCCTTAACCTGCTGTCCTTGAGATAAATCTTGGTGGGGAAGTTAGTTATACTCAACTACAAAAAAGACACTATCATTTTGATGTGTTATGGAACTGAGGAGTGATAGTTCCTATCATTGGTCTGGTGAACACTCTCCTGCTTCCTTTGCTGTAGTTGTTATAAATGGTGTGTTTTGGAGTTTTCGTTTTAGTTTATTTTTACATTTATGAGTCTGTGGTCTCTTTCTCACAACAAAGTCCAGCCATTCCTGCATGCCTCATCACTCCTAAGTGTGGTATAACAGAACTTGAATAAGAAATGTAAGGCAAACAAGAGTTTGTGATTTTATTAGACATGCTGGATAAGAAATTCTTTTTTTTGAGACTGAGTCCCATTCTGTTGCCCACACTGGAGTGCAGTGGTGCGATCTTGGCTCACTGCAACCTCCACCTCTCAGGTTAAAGCAATTCTCCTGCCTCAGCCTCCCGAGTAGCTGGGATTACAGGCACCTGCCACCATGCTGGGCTAATTTTCATGCTTTTAGTAGAGACAGCATTTCACCATGTTAGCCAGGCTGGTCTAGAACTCCTGCCTTCAAGTAGTCCTCCCACCTTGGCCTCCCAAAGTGCTGGGATTACAGATGTGAGCCACTGCACCCAGCCTGTATAAGGCATTCTTAATACATCTCTTTTCCTCATGTATCATCTGATGATTATCTTTGACTGTCATCTATACTCCTCTTCCACAGTTAACACAGTCATGAGTTATGGTCCTGAGTTTGGCCTGAGCAAGAATCAATTCTTGATGCTGTTGACAAAGCTGCTTTTGGACTCACATTATGATCCACATTTCTGAGACAGAGTCAGATACTATAAACAGCCTATCATTGCGTTGGGTATAAAGCTTAGAAGCAGAGTCCCCAAAAAGTGAAGACAAATCAATAGTTTCTTATTCTTCAATAGTAAAGCAATTGTATCCTATTTCTGCTCCTAATAGTACACTTGGAGGCATCTATATTGTCTGGTCAGATCTCCTCCAATATCCCCCTTACTCCCCAAAACAAACTCAGCATGACAACCATATGAAATTACTAACTATGAGAATGTGGGAAGAAGTGCATTAGTCACTAAGTGACCTTGTTGGTGTTTGTGTTTTGAGTTTCAATAGCCCAGATGATGTTTCATCCGGATGCTAACATCCAGATGCCCTGCCAATTGATGTACTTATTTAAGTCAAGCCACACGATCCTATTTATTCCTTTGCCATTTTATTTGCTAGGGAGGATTTAAAATGAAATGTTCTCCTTTGTCTGAACATGCACTTGTCAAAGTTCTTCATCTATCAATAGCAACAGAAAATGCAACGAACAAAACTATTTCTTTTAGATCTATTTTTGTATGTCTCATATTCTCAATGTCATTCTGTACTACCCTCCCACACCTAAGTGGTCATCTGGCCTTCCCTAATACAGTTCTTTGATTTCATTTAGAACAGCCGTTTTTCAGATTTAGGTGGCATATGTGCTAATCATGGTTTAATTGGTCTCTCCTGTTCTGTGATGGTACAGGTGTGATGCAAATAAAACCTATATGTGCAATGGAGGTGATTGGAATTACGGTCAACTGACAGGAGGCATCAACCTCTCAGTGCTTGAATAGCCAGTTTATTGGATCAGACAGGACAATTACCACAAATGGCCTGTCAGAATGCTTAGAGCTCCCTATAGGCTTTGAGGCAGGTGTTTGTGCCTTCAGTTTAATCTCTTCCTTTCTAGTTCCAGGCTACATGCAGTCCTTGGCACCAACAGAGGCATTAATACAGAAATGTGGGTCACCTGCATGCCCAGACCAGTGGATCTGGACTCACTGCCAAATGAAGTATTAGTTCCCTGTGATGCAAGCTGGATTTCTCCAGGGAAAAGTTAGCCTGACTTGCAATCCTTTATGGATCATCTGAGTGTTTGATTTAATAGAATTATGGATATTTAGAATGCTTTTTCCTCAGTTCCAGTGGAGCCTCTAGAGACTACAACATTCATATCTCTCATTTCATGATTGAGGATTTGGAGTTTCAGAGAGGTTAAGCGAGTGCCTACAGCTCAGCTAGTCAGTGGTAGAGTCAGGGCGAGGTTTCAGATCTTTGGACAGTGCTGATTACTGGACCCACAGCTGCCGTCTGAGTGTCCTTTCCTGACACCTGACAGTTTCTGTCTGTGGAAGGTTCTGAAACCTTAATAGCTTCTAGAGATTGGATGAGCAAAACATATACCTCTACAAAGAAAAGCTACAGGCAATTGTTTTCTTCTTTCACTTCTCTCTTTTCTTCCGTGTGATTTTTTTGTATCTCACTACAATCAAAGTAGCAGTTGTTCTATGGGGTTGCTTTTCCTGAGTGTGAAAGCTGTTTGAAATCTGTGACAGTTCTGTTATATAGCAAGGCTCAATTTCATACATTACGGTTGGTCGTCAAAGTTTGATTACACAGAGGACGTGTGTTAGACATATCCCTACTTTAGAGGTGTAGAAACGGGGCTTCGGGAATGTTTAATAACTTTCCAAAGGTCACCTGAACAGTAAGGCTGGGGGTGGGAGTTGAAGTTGAGACTGGTTTCCCTGAAACCTGTGTTGTTGACCTCGTGGCACACAGTTCCTCAGAACCCTGAGCCCTACCATAGTCATTTATCTTACTCCGAAGAATGAATGCAGCCTTGGGAGAATTTGTTTAACAAGGTTGAGGCATTTCTCAAAACTCCTCTTTCTAGATCAAAATTTGGATGATCATTTTCCTCTTCTCAGATTATGCCTAGTCAGAAAATTGTTCCAATGATCAAACTTGTATCAAACTTGGGGTTAAGGAAATGGGCCCATGCAGTCGGGGTGATGGTCTTGCCTTTCTGAGAAACCCCTGTCAAGAAAGCCACTGCTAAGTGTATTAGATGTCAGTTCATTCTCTGAAAGTAACTTAGTTTATTCTTTTTTGGGAATACAATGGTACTGTATTTTTATGTATTTATCACATTCCTTATAGAAATATAGACCTTGCTACTTAGGCCATTTCTATCAAAACTCAATAATTTCTAAACTAGTAAAAAATGTGAGCATTGCTTTTTCATAGACAGTTATAAAGCTGTCAGCTTTCTAGATGGTACTTTTTTAATTTGTGGATTTTTCTCAGAAAACCCCATGACTTGGAAAGCCACTCTTTTTTTTTTTTTTTTATTATTATTAACAGTTTGTAACACATCTTTTACCTCCTTCATATCCCTTGTGATCATGTACAATTCATCCAGTTTCTCTTATTCTCATTATAAAGGACAAAAAGTAATAAAGGCGGTAGAATGGCTTGTTAAGAAAAGCCAAGTTCTGGGAGAAATTGGCAGGCACCACTCAGTTATTGGTTTAGGAAAAACGCTTCTAAATCCTTGCTTGGATGGCAGGACAGAATGTGAAATTTGGGAGGCATTGTGATCCAGATGGTTTTCTTGTTCCCTTGTAAGTCTACATTTTCCTTTTTTTGGAGGATAAAGACAGAAAAAATGAAAGATAGCACAACTCAGTTTTTAGTTAGCTTCATGTTGAGCAATTAATCTAGTCAACCCATGTTTTGCATGTACTGTTTTTCATAATTACCAGTTAGAATGTTTGAATATACAAATGAGCCCTGTCACCTAGATAAAAACATGACCAGTTTCAAAGCCTGGGGGACAGGCACCAAGAATTATTGCCCCACATAGAGGTGTTCAAGGCTGAAGATGACCTTGACCACCTTGTCTTTTCTGCCAGGAAATGATTCAATGCCTATCTGCCTACTTCCCATGTCTTCCCAGGCCATTTATTTTTTTGATTTCTCTCTCTTTCTTCAGTATTTATCTAATTTTCAGATATTATCATAAGTTGAAAGGGTTTGTAATAGCATCATTAGGAGGATGAACAGAGGGTTCAGACTCTCACCCAACATCTGCCTGTACCCTTTGATACAAGAGCTTTGGATTTTTAGTTTGAATGGGACTTTGGTTTGAATTTTTAGTTTGAAGTTTTTGGAGTTTAGTTCGAATTTTAGTTTAAATTGGAGTTTAGCTTGAATTTTTAGCTTCAAGTTTTTTGGAGTATTGTTTGATTTTATTTTGAAGTAGAGCTTAGTTTGAATTGAATACAAAACAGGATTCAAGGAGGATGAGAGACAAACGTGATGAAGGTATTGTTTTGTCTTTCTTGCCTTGTACAATGAAATCAGTTTGAGTTTATTGGTTAATGGGTTGATGGCCAGATGTCGTGGGGTTTAAAAATTTTTAAATAAGAGGGTTCAGGTTCTCACTGCCTTAGCAGTGGTGCTTCAGTGTCCAAGTGTCAGTGTATACACAGAATTGAAGAAGGGGAATTATTTAGGCACAGTTTGGCGCCTTTGGAAATGGCATCTGGAAGAATTATCTGGAGACCATGCTCTTGCCTAGACACTGGCATTAACAGGATGGAGGTGACCAGCAGTTGCTGGAGGGAGGCTGACAACATCTGTGGAGGCACTTGGAGCAGGAGAGGGAGAACATGTCAGTTTTATATGAGGACTATAGCTGACACATTAGTTTATGGGCATGTGTGAGGCATCCCCTTGGGAATGACAGTGACTAGGGAATATTTTAAGTACCTCTTGGAACCAGTGAAATTCAGGAATCAAGCAATTTTTTATTCATATGAGGGAAGAGCTTATTATTTTCAAGTTAATTTGTTAAGTCTGGTGAGTGTGCAAAACTGTGAACGTCTGAAATGTTATCCTAGTTGCAAGCTAACAAGTCAGCCTACTACAGTTTCATGGGTGCTGGCGGAAGACATGAGACTCCTGGTAAGAGACAAAGAACTTTATTATGCATAGCTCTGAGGCAGCATGAGCTTCATGTTTGAATTTGTTCTTTCTGTCCCCCATGTTCCATATGATTATGCAGAGGAGGACCTTGCTGAATGCTGCACATACAGCGGATTTGTGTCCCCGTGGAAGAACCCAGGCCTAGGAAACCCTAAATTTTTAAAAGGGTTGTTAGCAAACCTGACCAGCGTTTGCCTTCAAGGGAGATGCTATCTTTCTTAAACTGGTCGAGAAATAAATCTGCCCTTTGCTAGGAAGACACTACCTCCATCTTCCAAGGCTGTTGGACATTCAAACATCTTTGATGAGATAGTCTAGAAAAAACCTCCCAATGCATCTGCTCAGATTTGCAAAAATGTGAGAGACTCATGAAGAGTTGTCTCCCAACAGTATATCCCAAAGACTCATATTTTTATAATTATTGTAGATGGATAAACCTGGAGTCATTGGAGTGATACCAGTAGAGGTAAAATAGGAAGAGTATTTTGAGGGTGTGAGGGTCTTTTTATGTTCACTGAGTTATACCCACTGAGGCTGCTTTTCCTCCTCTGGTCTATAAATTGGATGAATTTTCCAGGGCATTGTCTCGTCTTTCTTGTTATTTAGACTCATCTGGCACAAATGCTTAGGCTACGTCTACAGTTGTAATAGGTTTTGCCTTTGCTATGCAAAGGAAAGGCTTCAGACTAAATGTTTCAATGTCCGTTAAAGAGTAGTGACAGAAACGAGAAGGTATCTTATCATATTCTGTCATTGTGTAATCTGCTGGATTGCTTCAGCAGATTAACTAGAGAATAAGGAAAAATCTACATGAAAGTGAATGAGTACGTGTGGAGTGTGTGTATATGTGTGCGTGAGAGAGAGAAAGAGAGAGAGAGAGACAGAGAGAGAGAGAGAGACCAATGGCCTTCTGTATGCAGAAAGAGCCTGTATGCTTTTGTACTTTTAACACTGTTGGTCTAGCATAGCTCACTTGAAAGGCGTTTTAAAGCTCTTAGATGTGCTCTCTCATACTTTTAAGACTTGCAAATGATAACCCAAGATTTTTGATGATGGCGATACTTGGTAAACACGAATTTACCTTCAGAAACACCACTTCTTAATTCAGATGTTGCTTAACTCAAAGGCTCAGTATTACAAAGTTGTGAAGATTTTGTAGGTAGGAGGAGAAAACTAAATCAGTATTTTTAAGTATTTAAAAAGAAAGTGAAAAGAGGAAAATCATATGTTTTACAGGTAGAGCATCTTAGGCCTTTTCATAGCTAATCTATTTGGAATTCTTTGACTAGGGTGGAATAAATGTATTATATGAGAGGCTCTATCGAGCACAGTGTGATGGTCGCTTAGTCTGACTGTGGCTGTGTCTCACATATCACTGTACCCAGTCAATACTCTATTATTGCAACTTAAGTGGTTTGCTACAGTATTCCACGCACTGGGTATTAGAAGCTGTGTTCCCTAACTTCCTAAGCAATAATGGTATAAGCAGTAAGCATTTTTTTATTATAAAAACTAACAATTGCCTCCTCAGAGCTAATGGTTTTTTATATACTACCAGTACCCAGGAGATTTAGTTATAAATCAGAGCAAAATTGAATATGAAATGTACTAAATTTTGGCAGAATTAGATTTTCTTTGTAAAGGTTGAAGTCTTCAGTTTTTCTTGAAATCAAACTTTGGTTTTCTTCCTGGTGCCTTTATTTCTATTTTATTGAAATGGGTGTGTTGTTTCCTGATTAAAATTGATTCAGAATAATTATAACAATAATGGTTTATAGCATGGGCCTGGGTAACATTCTTAAGGCTCCTGGAGGCTGTCTCATCCAGCCTTTCTGTCATCTGTTTTTAAATGTGAACCATATTTGAGACGCAGAAGGAGTAATAGTTATGAACTACATGACAAAGACTGTCACGTGAAAGATCATTTCCCTCTTCAAATGACTGCTGTTTTCACAGATCAGGGTCTCTGTGTTCAGGTGAATTGCGTATCTACTGATTTTACCGTAAATAGAAGGTAAGAAAGGGCAATAATTTCTCTTATGAGTAGATGTAATTAAGGGTTGCTAGTGTCCAGGTAGCAAAAGCCCCAGTCCCAAATAAAGGTAGAGTTAGAGCTGCCCTGGGGTGATAGGAGCTGGAAGTTCAAAGTCAGCACAGTCAAACTTACATTCTTATCTCTTTTAGGAGGTCTCTCAGTTTCTCCTTTTTGCTCATCTTTGCACATTCACTTCATTTTTCTCTTTCTTTCTCGGCTTTTTCTGCTTCTTTATACATGGCAGAATATGGCAGCCTTACAGGATCCATCCCAGGTTGCATATTTTCAATCCCAGTGACTGGTCCCAGCCACCAGGCCAGAGTCAGCCCGGAGACCTTCAGGAGTGGGGCCACATTTAAATTAATGGGGAGTGAAGGGGATGAGTGCCGTGGCTTACACCTGTAACCCCAGCACTTTGGGAGGCTGAGGCAGGTGGATCACTTGAGGTCAGGAGTTTGAGACCAACCTGGCCAACATGGTGAAACTCCATCTCTACTAAAAATACAAAAATTAGCCTGTAATCCCAGCTACTCGGGAGGCAGGAGAATTGCTTGAACCCAGGAGGCAGAGGTTGCAGTGAGCTGAGGTTGCGCCACTGCACTTCAGCCTGGGTGACAGAGCCAGACTCCATCTCAAAAAAAAAAAAAAAAAAAAAAGCGGGAGTAAAGGGACAGTGACAATAGGCGGGGTGTGTTTCTTGATTAAAAGTATTGAAATTGACCAATATTTATGATAAAACCAATTGCAGCTACAGTCTGCAGGCCAAGTATAGTCTGGAGGTTCCCTGTTTAAGATCCCTCAGCAAGTTTTTCTTAGACCATTCTCCAAATATAAGGGACATCTAGCTTCATCCACAGGGCTAGAATTGGGATGATGCAAGGGCAGCTCTTGTCTCAGGTGCAACATTTAAGAGGATCCATGAAAATATCAATAATCTAGATAAATAATGCTTCTATGTAATATTAAAAAATCAAACCAGTGTAAAAATTCCATGATGAAAAAATAGAAAATTTTAAGGAAGGCAGGATTATTATTGCTGATTTTCCTTTTCCTTCAGGCTCCAATATGGCTTAGCACAGCTTGCTTGGCCAGGTGTTGACCTATAGGCTAGTCAGTCGAGGGCAGGGGAGTGAGTTCCATCAATAATGTAAGGGGTCAGTTCTCAGCAGTAGGGACATGGGCCAGGCAGGCACACCTCAAAAAATATCTGCTAACGGATGTGTGTTGGAGCATTATACTTTCTTCTGAACTATGGCCCCTGCATGAGTCAATTTAGGTTGTCATAACAAAATACTATAGAATGGGTAGCTGAAACAATAGAAATATATTTTCTCACAGTTTTGGGGGCTGGAAGTCTGAGATCAGGGTGCCAGCATGGTTAAATTCTAGTGTAGGCTTTCTTCCTAAACTTCTAGATGGTTGCCTTCTCACTATATGCTCACATGACCTTTCATCCACGCGTGGAGAGAAAGAAATAGAGAAAGAGGGAGGGAGGGAGGGAGGGGGGAGAGAGAGGGCGAGAGACGGGAGGAGAGAGAAAGAGAGAGTGTGGGCATGAGCAATGAGAGAACAAACTCTCGGGTGTCTCTTCTTCTAAGGACACATGTCCCATCATGAGGGCTCCACTGTCATGACCTCATCTAACCCTAATGACCTCCCAAAGGCCCCATCTCCAAATATGGTCACGGTCACCATGAGGTTAGGGCCTCAATACGTGCATTTGATGGGAGAGTGGGAACCATTCAGTCCGTATTAGCCCCCAAAGATTAGAAATACACTTCAAACATTTTTAACTCTTCTTTAATAGTCTTTCTTGGGTTTCTCATGTGTAAATTTCTACTTTTCTTTGTTTACATTTAGTTATTTTTAGACAGTGTTGTCAAAATATAAGCCCGATAAATTAAGTTTAGATTTTGTCATTGACTTCTTATTTCAAGTAAGTTGCCACAAGAGTAGCTTTTTGTAAAGCTGAATTAATCATCAGCAGACTGACTCAAAGATTTAACTAGAAAATGAGGCTCGGGTGCTTAACCATTTCTGAAACCCCCAGGACCTGACCAATAATTACTCTTGCATTCCATAAGAAGACAGAAACATTTAGCATATGGTTTTTCTTTCTCGTCTAGAATCAATCAGAATGTGTCACTTTGTAGCTTGCTATGGTCAATCAAAATGTCGTGCCTAGTTCTTCTAAATGTAAATCTCCTAAAGACATTTTTCAGAAAAGATTGTCAAATTATTAAGTGATAGGAATGTTGGTAGAGAAAATAAATTCCTTTAGACATTTTATAGGTACTGAAAAATTAGGAAATGCTTTTTTTTTTTTTTTTGAATCTCCTCAAGGGATGTTTTGGTTTTGATTTCAAACACCATATTGGAAAACATTTTAACTGTGAATATAATTCTGAAAACACTTCGAGCCCTGACAATATCTGTCCTGGGCAGCTTCGTATCAAGCTGGCAAAACAGATCCTGAAAAACCAGGGGAGTATTTTTGTTTTCAGAATGCTTTATATGCAATTCCCCAGAAACAGCTCAAAAAGATAGATACTCTTTTTCTAAAAGGTTGCTGGTTTAGCACTTCCCAACTTATAAAGGTTGGAATTTCCCACTGGCTCAGCGGAGAGATTTGTATCAGTTATTTTAGATTCACTTAATAGCACATTTGTGTTTGAGATGAAGCGTGAGTCCCACCAGACAAAGTAAGATTGTTCTTAAAAATTGGCCTCCTTCTCCCTCCTCCCCCATGTATGCTCAGATCTACAGTTGCGTCTTCTAAATGTTATTCCACAGCTAGATATGACATCCCGTCTTAAACCAGCAGCAGTAACTGCTGTTTCTCTTTGTAGAGAACATGGCTGGATGTACAGTATGCGGATTTGTGAAGGCTGGAGTTTTTCAGTTCCTTAAGTGAAGCCCTCACTATAGTTCCCCCCACTTTCATGCCTGTGTGTTAGTGTAGATCAGAGGGAGGGTGAAGAAAGCTGGTGATACTTGGAAAAGTACCGTGAAGGCTTGTACAAAACACAGCCAGCACACTTGCCTCACCACCCACCAGTAATTTCAGGGCATTCAGTGTATTTTATTTTCATTTTTGCAGGGACACTCATCATGCTCTATCTTGTTTAGTGCTTCCCTACTAAACTTGCATGCTCCTTAAAGGCCAGTCTTCCTTGCAAACTTGTATCCTTCACCACCCCTGGTATTGCATGTGAAGGTCACTCAGAAGTGTGCTGAATGCTTGAAGATGCTGAGTGTGTTTGAATTGATCAAAAGTTCACTTAGGGGCAGGGAAGACTATTATTTATTGAGTGTTTATGCCAAACATTTGACATAAATGCATTTTTCCTGTGAATCCTCACAATAGTCTTATGAGAAAGACAAACTTATTCCCATTTTGCCAAAAATGGAGAAACTGAGGCTTTAGATAGTAAATTGCTCTGCATCAGTAGAGTCAGCTGGACCCAGGGTTCTAAACAAGTCTATCTGGTCTGAAGCTGATGTCATCAGGCTGGGCTGCATCTGCAATTAGAACCAAGGTCCCAGATTCATATGCCTGTGGGGCGCGGAATACAGAGAAGGAGCCGTAGGAGCATTGGGGTGAAGGAGAACCCCTGCCTACAGACCTTTGTCCAAAGTGAGTGGCCTCTCAGTTTCAGCCAACTTTACAACAGTAAGAGAGAGAGGGAAAGAGGGAGAGAGGGGAGAGAGAGAGACAGAGAGAGAGAGAGAGAGAGAGAGAGAGAGAGAGAACCAATACATTTGCATTTTTTAGGGATTTTTCAAAGTCTTCCAATTTTTATATTTTAGCAACAAATTTGATAATAATGCTTGTAAAAGTTAAAAACAGTTCAGTGGGCCAGATTGAGACTGCAATCTGAAAGTTTTTAGCTGTTATATTAAAGAATAGTTTTAAAGAATTGCAACTGTTTCCTTCAAGTAGGCACAATCGTCCGTTGGTATCTGAGGGGGGTTGGTCCATGGATGCTCAAGGCCCTTATATAAAATGGCATAATATTTGCGTATAACACATGCACATTCTCTCATATACTCTAGATTGCTTATAATACCTACTACAATGTGAATGCTGTGAGGTAGTGGTTATACTGTATTGTTTTAATTTGTCTTTTTCTTTTCTACATCCCCGAGAAACAGATGTTTTAAAATTTGTATTCTTCTTCTTCTTCTTTTTTTTTTATTTTTTATTTTTTTAAGGACTTTTCATCCATGGCTGGTTGAATCTGCAGATGCGGAACCCGTGGATACAGAGGGCTGACTGTACTGTAACCCTGACTGATGTAAATGCTACCTGCCCAGGAGAACTTAGCGAACTAACTGTAATTACTGGTTTGCTGTTTTATCAGTATATGAAATATTTATGGATAATACTTTCATAAGAAGCGCTTTCCTATCTACTCGATGTGGAATGAGGACAGTGAATGCACCTGCTTACTTCTTTTGCTTACCCTAGTTGATGTGATGTTCTGACTTGGAACTTCATGAAAACAGCACAGTTATTTATTTATTTATTTATTTATTTATTTATTTATGGCGGAGTCTTGCTCTGTTGCCCAGGCTGGAGTGCAGTGGCATGATCTCTTGGCTCACTGCAACCTCCGCTTCCCGGGTTCAAGCGATTCTCCTCCCTCAGTTTCCTGAGTAGCTGGTACTACAGACGCGTGCCACCATGCCCGGCTTATTTTTTGTATTTTTAGTAGAGATGGGGCTTCACCATGTTAGCCAGGATGGTCTCAATCTCCTAACCTCATGATCTGCCTGCCTCGGACTCCCAATGCACAGTCATTTATTAAGCAGTGAACTGATGCTGCATCCTGAACTGTATACAGTTTTCTAAGTGTTTCGCACATGTATATGCACTCTCGTAGTGATAGTGACAGGAGGCAGCCAAATGCCTAGGCAGGTGGGGGCGGGTCCCCAGTGAAACCCCACCTCCAAGCTGAAGACAGTTTAAAACCTGAAAGCCACGCTACAAGTTAAATCCTCAGACTAGATTGAGAACTTGTCTTCCTGTTTTGCATGCTTTCCTCTGATAGGTCCCCACTTTTCGCCTATTTTACATGAAGTTACCCTTTCCTAATTGGTTTTCTACACTGTCATGCCCATCTTTGAGTGGTGTCTTTACTTTAACCTTTTTTGTATACTCACAAACCAGTCAGCATGCACTCCCCGTTCTGAGTCCGTAAAAGGCCCTGGACCCAGCCACATGGGGGAACTTTCCTGCTTTCTGGTAGGGGAACCAACTCTATATCCCCTCCACTGAAAGCCATTTGTATTGTTCAATAAAATTCTTCTCTGCTCTCCTCACCCTTCAATGTCCAACATATCCTTATTCTTCTTGGTCACTGTATAAGAGCTCAGGAACTGCTAAACATGGGTACAAGCTATAACACAGGCAAGCTGGGGCATGCCAGTGTGGCTGTGTGAGGCCTGGGTGGGGCATCACCAGCCAGGGTTCCCCAGCTTGCAAAGTGACTGAAACAAAAAATCCTACATCAACAGTGACATGCATTTGCAACCACATGTAGTTTTGGCGTTAATTACTAGTTACTCATTACGAGATGTTGATAATGTCCCTTGTCAGAGGCAGACAGGGTGGTTAGTCTCTTGTTCTTGATCTTGGTCCTTTTTATCTATTGTTATCCTGGCTCAGGTCATCAGCTTGTATTGTCATCCTCTTCCCTGCCCAGAGTGTGCCAGTCTCTCCTTTGACATATGTGTTGATATGATAATCACAGCAAAGTGTGTCTCTTAGCTCCATATCCTGACATTTGCATCTGCACAGAGTTCAGTTGAATTACCATTGCTTTACCAATTTCTGTTCGTAACAGCTATTTCAGGAAGCAATATAGTGAGGTGATGCCCTTCACTGTCAATGTTTGAATGCCTGTGAATATCCCCATTCAGTACTCCCTTGGTAAGATGACTTTGAGGAGCTTCCATGATTTCTGCGTAGAAAAAAGAATACCTTCTAAGATGTTGCTAAGGTTCAAATGTCTGTTCTTCAATGACTGTCCCCTGCATTTCATTGTAAATATGTCTACTTCCCTCCTGCAAGAATAAATCCTGTCCCTGGATTTTTCAGATTTCCCTGCCTTTTTAAAGTGGTATCTTGCCCTTTCTTCTACTTTTGCCCTGTTTCCTCTCTTTTTTCCTCCCTATTTTGTCCTCCCAGAGAAACCACTTTTAATCATTTTTAACTTGTAATTTGGGAATTTAACATCATGTCTGTAAACAACATGCTTTCATTGCTGCCACTCGATTTTTCAATTACAGATATTGTTTCTGAAACTTCAAATATGGAAGGTAAAGATTCAGCTCCATTTCTCTCCTGATTCCTGACTTTATATGACCACCTTTCCATTTCCTATTTTTTTCTGATAGAATTAGTTGAAATTTGTTAGACTGGCATTCTGTATTCAATGTCTGTATGATTATGGCTTCATAAGCACTATAAACAATCAAGCCAAGACATGCACTATAATTAATTTCTTTTACTTGGACTCTCCTTCCCCCAACTTCGGGTTAATAATTGTCATATTTTTCCTGTTGCTTAGTTTTTTAATGTACTTACTGAAACATTCCAGTAATTTTCTCAGTCTGTTTTTAGTATATTCAGATATGTCAGGTAGTATAAATGTTACCTTTTTGGAGCAATTTCTCTTGGAGTCATCTGACCTGCTATAGTCTTTTTTTTTTTTTTTTGAGATGG